>NC_141019.1:2814695-3011489 GCF_052327205.1 Somniosus microcephalus
CCTGTGTCAAGCACACACGCTCCTGCAGGGAGATCACTGTATAGTGATCAGGAGTGGGAAGCCTGCCTGATTTACTTCTCCCCAGCCCAGGGCCACTGAGGCCAACTGCAGTGATTGCCCCACTTTCCCAAGTCCAAGGTGCAATCGATGACACCCACGTTACTTTCCAGGCTCCCACAGAACACCCCCCTCCACAGGAAGTGCTGCCACTCCCTGAAATCTATGGGACAACATGCAGAGAATCTTGTATGTCAACAGCAGATATGCTGGAAGTTGTCACAAGGCATTCATCCTTCAAAATGTCGTCTTCCCTACAGACGAAAATCAGGTCAAATGATGGCTTCTGAGTGATGAAGCCTACCCTCTGCTCCTACGGGTAATGATCCCACTAAGAATGACCCGAATGGCAGCAGAGGAGTGCTACAAGGAGACACATGCCTCTACTAGACCATAGAGAGGACCAATGGGGACCCACTCCAGGGATTTGAGCACAAAATCTAGGCTGACACTCCAGTGCAGTGCTGAGGGAGTGCCGCACTGTCAGAGGTGCTGTCTTTCAGATGAGACGTTAAACCACGGCCCCGTCTGCTCTCTCAGGTGGACGTAAAAGATCCCACGGCGCTATCTCGAAGAAGAGCAGGGGAGTTATCCCTGGTCTTAGTCAATATTTATTTATATTTATAATGAAAAACAGATTATCTGGTCATTCATCACATTGCTGCTTGTGAAACCTTGCTGTGCGCAAATTGGCTGCTGTGTTTCCCACAGTACAACAGGCGGGAGTTGGGGCAGAAGAACACAGGGCAGGAGGTCTGTGCAGAAACTCATGGTGGACTTCAGGCCACCTTTATCTCCCTCTTCATCATCATCATAGTTCACAAGGGAGGTAGCTGCAACTCTGTTCTTTATCATCTTCCTCCTCCTGCACCGTTTGTGGCTGTGGTGGATCTACAGGAAAGGAGGGTACAAACTACAAATGGGTGAGCATTGTCTCCTCGGGATTGAAGAGAGAGCGAGAGAGAGGGGGATGGACCTTCACAGTGATACCAGGTTGACAGTGTAAGTGTTCAGTCACTAACCTGATGCTGGCAATATGCTGCTGCCCTCACCCGCTCCGACAGCAAGAGTGGAGTGTCATGTTCGGGTCTGTTGTAGACTAATTGATAGAGATTGATTGCCATGATTAGTCAACAACTTCATTATCGTTGTGTCAGGGGACGACCAGGATGGCAGAAGGCGAACTAGACCTCGGTCTTGTCTAAGAATTCTTATGTAGACATTCTTGAAAAGTATGAGACAAAGATTGACGAGAGATGCAGTGAGGCTATCGGAGAGTCAAGTGAGTGAGCTGAGCACCGCTCCTTCCTTACCTGGTTGTCCTCCATTCTGCTGCTGAAGTCTGCAGGCTGAATTGTCTTTGTAAAGGCTGCACTCTCATTTCCGTGCACTTCAGCAGATTGCACTCATTTTACACGGGACTTATGCCAAGCACTACTCCAATGGATATGCAAATGAGCCGACCCAGGAAACCCTCGTGTAAATACTTCTCCTGGCCGCCAGTGGGCGCAGATCTTTTTCCGTTGGCGGAACAGTGGCGCAGCGCACCGCGTGGAAACGTACCCCCATTGTGCTTTAATGTTGCAAAGTACCTTTAAATGACAAAGTCACTAGCATGATCAGGAGCATGGGACTGAAGTGCAGCCAAAGATCAAGGAGCAGCCCCTTCAAATAGTGGAAGAGGGGCTGCAACCTCTCACACTCCACGTAAACGTGGAACACGGACTCCTCCAGGCCGAGGTGACTACATGATGGAGAAGGATAAATTCATTCATCCATCCATCTAGTCACCCCACCTCCCAGTGCAGCATCCAATTGTTCCTAATCGCCTGTGTGCAGAGGGATTTTCTTAAATGCACCTTGGACCACTTTCAACTAATGTCCCCCTGTCCTGCCCTTGTAGTTTAATTTAAAGTAATATTCTGCTGTTACCTTTTCCCCCATTCAGTTAACAATGTCGTTATATAATGTTTCTTTTTTTATTCATTCTCATGCGGAGAGAATCAAATCAAAATCAAAAATCAAATCAAATCAAATCAACTTTTATTGTCATTGTTAGTGCACAAGTGCAGTACAACGAAATGTAGGCTTGCGGCTCCCGAGAGTGTACATTTAGATTAAGACATTTAAACATTCAACATACATTTGGCTTGTAATACATTAACATAAACATAGTAAAGTGCATTGGCAGATGTGCAGGCTTTAGAGTTTATTTGTGGAGTTCAGTAGGATGACAGCCCTGGGAAAGAAGCTGTTCCTAAATCTGGTCGTTCGGGTGCGAATGCACCTGTAGCGTCTCCCAGATGGCAGGAGGGCGAACAGACTGTGGCTGGGGTGGGTAGGGTCTTTGATGATGGACCGTGACCTCCGTAAACAGCGTTTCTGGTATATGTGCTCTATGGTCGGTAGCCGGGTGCCGGTAATGCGTTGGGCAGTTTTGACTACCCGCTGCAGGGCTTTCCGGTCATAGTAGCTATGTTTCCACTTGTGGGAGAAGTCAACACTAGTGACCATAAATACAAGATGGTTACGAATAAATCCAACAGAGAAATAAGGAGAAACTTAGGACGTGGTTAGAATGTGGAACTCTACCACAGGAGGTGGTTGAGGCGAATAGCTTAGATACTTTCAAAAGGAAACTAGACGAGTACATGAGAGAAAGGGGAATAGAAAGATATGCTGAAAGGCTGAGATGAGGTAGATGGAGTGGGAGGAGAGTCGTGTGGAGCATAAACACCAGCACAGGCTAGTTAGGCCGGATGGCCTGTTTCTGTGCTGTACATTCTGTGTTATTCATGAGGCTGCGCTTCCAAGACCAAAAAGGAAGCTCATTTTTACACATTTTAATTAGTCACTGAGGCTGTGAGAACAGATCAAAGACCTGGGAGACTCACACAATATATTGGAGAGACTCGGTGTATCTGTGAAGCTGATTTGCAAAGTGGAGGTATACAAAAGGAAAGCTGTCTGGCCATGTGTGTTATAGACTGCAATCCAGTCCCAAGGGTCCCAGTTGCTTTATTAACTGCTTGATCTTCACTTTGGTGGTTTCAACCTTTCCTCAGAACTCCTTCAAGCTGTGCTATTGCCTCCTAATAGACTGCCAGCCAACTATTAGTCTATATAAAGTGAGTCAAAGTAGGTTTCTCCTGTTTTCCTGTCCCCTTAGAGGTGGTTTAGATCACATAGCGAGTGAGGCTATAAATCCCATAACTAATGGTCTGACAAGGTGAAAAACGTGCCCTGACTTGAACTGAAGGATTGGAGTCAACGTTCTCTGGAGACTTCAGCAGAAAGGCATCAATATCTTGGTTCAGAAACCTAGCCTTTCATGGAGGTCACCCACAAGGTTAAAAAAGTAGGAAAGAAGATTAGGTAAATCAAGAAGTAGTGAATAGGTGACACTAAACTTAAACCTTAAAAGGCATCTTAGAAGGGGGAAAAATTTGGTATCGACCATTTTGGGGCTCTAGCGTCGCCTGGGCGCTAACTTTAGCGCTGGTGACCGCGAAATTGAGTTTTAGCGCCTCAAGAGGGAAGTGGAGCGCTAAATCAAGCCCTCCACTTCCTTCTTAGGGCGCTAACGTCGGAGAGCGGGGTGGAGACTTCAGCAGCGCTTCACACTGGGCCGTGCAGCGCTGCCGCGTTCAAAGGCTCCTTCCATCGCTGCAGGCTCTGCAATATAAAAAGTACCTACCTGGACCACCAAGGCAGCCGCGATCCCACGCGATCAGCAGAGTGCTGATCGATCGCGGGCAGGAACCCACAAAAAAACTAGAACAGGAATGCAAAGTTATTTTTACTTACCTCGGCCACCTGGCCTTTAATCGTTGCCCCCGAAGCGGCCAGCTGCCCGATGCACACCTCCTGCAGCTGTCGGTGTTTTCGACCGGCGCTGCCGCAGGGGGCAGAAGTCAATTTCGGATCTGGGGCGCTACCGGGGCGATGCGCACGGCGATGACGTCACGATCTCCGGGCGAAGGAGATCAGGGCGCAATGCCATAGCGCCGCCGCAAAACTCCCGCCGAATATGGTGGGAGTCGGTGTCAGTGCAAAGCCATTTGCGCCCCGTTAGCGCCCCCCAACGGGAGGCGCAAAGGCGTCCAATTTCACCTCAAAAAAATGTTAATTGAGCCCAAGAGCAATCATGCCTTTGTTACACAGAACCAGGCCATTTGAACCATCAGGTCTGTGCTGGTGTTTTTCTCCACATAAGCCACCTCGTCTACTCCCAATCCCATTTAATATTCCTGCTTTTCATGGAACTATCTAATTCCCTTTAAAAAGAACTTATGGACTCTCTTTCAGCAGCAGTTTGTGGCAGAGAATTCCACATTCAAACCACCCTCTGTGCAAATCATTTTTTGGTTTAAGCCGCCCTTTAATTTTTTTAGGACTATCTTAAGTTTGCTCCTTGACGTTCCCGTCTCACCAACCAATGGAAACAATCTCTCACTATTTCCCTCATCATAACTATTCATAATCTTGAAGACCTCTTATCAGGTCACTCCTTAACTTTCTCAGCTCTGGCGAATAAAAGCCCTAACATCTCAAGTTTCTCCTCATGACTGAGCCATTATCCCTGGGAATATCCTAATGAATCCTAATTATTGGAAAAAATTCTAATGAATCCTAATTATTGGAAAAAATTCTGAGGGACAGAATTAGTCTCCACTTGGAGAGGCAAGGATTAATCAAGGATAGTCAGCATGGCTTTGTCAGAGGCAGATCATGTCTGACCAATTTGATTGAATTTTTCAAAGGGGTGACTAGGTGTGTGGATGATGTAGTCTACATGGACTTCAGTAAGGCTTTTGACAAAGTCCCACATGGGAGACTGGTCAAGAAGGTAAGAGCCCATGGGATCCAGGGCAATTTGGCACATTGGATCCAAAATTGGCTTAGTGCCAGGAGGCAGAGGGTGATGATCGAAGGTTGTTTTTGTGACTGGAAGCCTGTGTCCAGTGGTGTACCGCAGGGATCAGTGCTGGGTCCTTTGCTGTTTGTAGTGTACATTAATGATTCAGATATGAATGTAGGAGGTATGATCAGTAAGTTCGCAGATGACACGAAAATTGGTGGAGTGGTAAATAGCGGGGAGGGAAGCCTCAGGCTATAGGACGATATAGATGGGTTGGTTAGATGGGCAGAACAGTGGCAAATGGAATTTAACCCTGAAAAGTGTAAGGTGATGCATTTTGGGAGGACTAACAAGGCAAGGGAATACACAATGAATGGTAGGACCCTAGGAAGGACAGAGGATCAGAGGGACCTTGATGTGCATGTACATAGATCCCTGAAGGCAGCGGAACAGGTAGATAAGGTGGTTAAAAAGGCATATGGGATACTTGCCTTCATTAGCTGAGGCATAGAATATAAGAGCAGGGAGGTTATAATGGAGCTGTACAAAACGCTAGTTAGGCCACAGCTGGAATACTGTGTGCAGTTCTGGTCGACACACTATAGGAAGGATGTGATTGCACTGGAGAGGGTGCAGAGGAGATTCACCAGGATGTTACCTGGGCTGGAGCGCTTCAGCTATGAAGAGAGACTGGACAGGCTGGGGTTGTTTTCCTTGGAGCAAAGAAGGCTGAGGGGGGACCTGATTGAGGTGTACAAAATGATGAGGGGCATAGATAGGGTAGATAGAAAGGAACTTTTCCCCTTAGTAGAGGGGTCAATAACCAGGGGGCATAGTTTCAAGATAAGGGGCAGGAGGTTTAGAGGGGATTTGAGGAAAAACTTTTTCACCCAGAGGGTGGTTGGAATCTGGGACTCACTGCCTGAAAGGGTGGTAGAGGCAGGAACCCTCACAACATTCAAGAAGCATTTAGATGAGCACTTGAAACGCCATAGCATACAAGGCTATGGACCAAGTGCTGGAAAATGGGATTAGAATAGACAGGGCTTGATGGCCGGCGCGGACATGATGGGCCGAAGGGCCTCTTTCTGTGCTGTATAACTCTATGACTCTATGACTATGACTCTATGAATCTGCGCTGCACCTTCTCCATTGTTTTTATATCCTTTGTATATTGAAGTGACCAAAACTGTACATAATATTCCACCTACCTGTTATAGAACCGCCTGATTGAAAACCCATCAAGTTCTGTAAAAGGCGGGCGATCTGCTCCACCAGATTACTGCCCTGGCGGTGAAGACAAAAATCTACTCCTATGACTGTACGTACAAATCTGAGGAAGGTATGGAGTAAAAGGTAAAGTAATAAAAAGGGCAAAAGCAGGAACTAAGCGTCACAAAACATCTTTGAAAGTTCTCTATCTGAATGCACGTAGCATTCGTAACAAAATAGATGAGTTAATGGCACAAATAACTACATATAGGTATGATCTTGTGGCCATTACAGAAACATGGCTGCAGGGTGACAATGCCTGGGAATTAAACATACCAGGTTATTTAACGATCAGGAAGGACAGGCAGGAAGGAAGGGGAGGTGGGGTGGCTATGTTAATAAAGGAAGGAATCACTGTAATACAGAGAAATGATATTGGGTCAAAAGATCAGGACAATGAAACAGTTTGGGTGGAGGTAAGGAATAATAAGGGGAAAAAAACACTAGTGGGCATAGTCTATAGGCCTCCGAACTGTGGCAACTCTGTTGGACGGAGTATCAATCAGGAAATAGTTGAGGCTTGTAATAAGGGAACATCTATAATTATGGGGGATTTTAACTATCATATTAATTGGACAAATCAAATTGGGCAGGGCTGCCTTGAGGATGAGTTCATTGAGTGTATTAGGGATGGGTTTCTTGAGCAGTATGTAACTGAACCGACCAGGGGGCAGGCAACCTTAGATCTGGTCCTGTGTAACGAGACAGGATTAATTAAAAATGTCCTAGTAAAGGATCCCCTTGGAATGAGTGACCATAACATGGTTGAATTCCATATTCAATTAGAGGGTGAGAAGGTTGGATCTCAAACAAGCGTGCTAAGCTTGAATAAAGGAGACTATGAAGGTATGAGAGCGGAATTGAGTAGAGTGGATTGGGAAAATAGATTAAAGGGTAAGACGATACATGATCAGTGGTGTACATTTAAGGAGTTATTTTACAACTTCCAAAAAATATATATTCCACTGAGAAGAAAAGGGTGTAAAAGAAAAGACAGCCATCCGTGGCTAAGTAAAGAAATTAAGGATAGTATTCGACTAAAAACAAGGGCATATAAGGTAGCCAAATCTAGTGGGAGGATAGAGGATTGGGAAAACTTTAAAAGACAGCAAAAAATAACAAAAAGATTGATTAAGAAAGGGAAGATAGATTATGAAAGTAAATTAGCAAAAAATATAAAAACAGATAGAAAGAGTTTTTATAGTTATATAAAAAGAAAAAGGGTGGCTAAAGTAAATGTTGGTCCCTTAGCGGATGAGACCGGGAAATTAATGGTGGGAAATATGGAGATGGCAAAAACACTGAATGAATATTTTACATCAGTCTTTACAGTAGAAGACACTAAGAATATCCCAACACTGCACAAACAGGGGGCTAAAGGGGGGGAGGAGCTAAACACGATCAAAATCACTAAGGAAGTGGTACTCGGTAAAATAATGGGACTCAAGGCGGATAAATCACCTGGACCTGATGGCTTACATCCTAGGGTCTTGAGGGAAGTGGCGGTAGGGATTGTGGATGCATTGGTAATAATTTTCCAAAGCTCCCTGGACTCTGCAATGGTCCCGGCAGACTGGAAAACTGCTAATGTAACACCCTTATTTAAAAAGGGCAGTAGACAGAAGGCTGGAAACTATAGACCGGTTAGCCTAACATCTGTAGTAGGTAAAATTTTGGAGTCCATTATTAAGGAGACAGTAACAGGACATTTGGATAATCATAATTTAATAGGACAAAGTCAGCATGGTTTTATGAAGGGGAAGTCATGTTTGACAAATTTGCTGGAGTTCTTTGAGGAAGTAACGTATAGGGTGGATAAAGGGGAACCAGTGGACGTAGTGTATTTAGACTTCCAAAAGGCATTTGACAAGGTGCCACACAAAAGATTATTGCTTAAGATAAAAAATCACGGGATTGGGGGTAATATTCTGGCATGGATAGAGGATTGGCTATCTAACAGAAGGCAGAGAGTTGGGATAAATGGTTCATTCTCAGACTGGCAATCAGTAATTAGTGGTGTTCCACAGGGGTCAGTGCTGGGTCCCCAACTCTTTACAACCTATATTAACGATTTGGAGGAGGGGACCGAGTGTAACATATCAAAGTTTGCAGATGATACTAAGATGGGGGGGAAAGTAGTGAGTGAGGAGGACATAAAAAACCTTCAAGGGGACATAGACAGGCTAAGTAAGTGGGCAGAGATTTGGCAGATGGAATACAATACGGGAAAGTGTGAGGTTATGCACTTTGGCAGGAAAAATCGTAGAGCAAGTTATTATCTTAATGGCAAGAAACTGGAAAGTACTGAAGTACAAAGGGATCTGGGGGTCCTGGTGCACGAAACTCAAAAGGTTAGTATGCAGGTGCAGCAAGTGATTAAGAAGGCCAATGGAATGTTGGCTTTCATTGCTAGGGGGATAGAATATAAAAATAGGGAGGTATTGCTTCAGTTGTACAAGGTATTGGTGAGACCGCACCTGGAATACTGCGTACAGTTTTGGTGTCCATACTTAAGAAAGGACATACTTGCTCTCGAGTCAGTACAAAGAATGTTCACTCGGTTAATCCCGGGGATGAGGGGATGGACATATGAGGAGAGGTTGAGTAGATTGGGACTCTACTCATTGGAGTTCAGAAGAATGAGAGGCGATCTTATTGAAACATATAAGATTGTGAAGGAGTTGGATCGGGTGGATGCAGGGAAGATGTTCCCGGTGATGGGTGAAACTAGAACTAGGGGGCATAGTCTTAGAATAAGGGGCTGCTCTTTCAAAACTGAGATGAGGAGGAACTACTTCACTCAGAGGGTGGTAGGTCCATGGAATATGCTGCCCCAAAAATCTGTAGAAGCTACATCATTACATAAATTTAAAACAGAAATAGACAGTTTCCTAGAAGTAAAGGGAATTAAGGGTTACGGGGAGCGGGCAGGAATTTGGACATGAGTCTAGGTTCGGATCGGTCGTGGCCCTGTGGGTAGCGGAGCGGGCCCAGGGGCCGTGTAGCCTGATCCTGCTCCTATTTCGTGTGTCTAATTCTGTTAGATTCAGGAGATGGTTCTGTGATAGTGGATTGGCGGTTAGTATCAGATCAGCCATGATCTTATTGAATGGCGGAGCAGGCTCGAGGGGCCGATTGGCCGACTCCTGCTCCTATTTCTTATGTTCTTATGTTCTTATGATTCGGTTTGCCTTTTTTATGGCCCTCTTGACTTGCACTGCCACCTTTAATAAGCTGTGCATCAGCACACCAAGGTCCCTCTGCTCCTCTACTCCATTTGAAATCTCACCATTTAAACTGGATTTCCTTTCCTTATTCTTACTTCCAAAATGCATGCCGTCCCCATTTTGCGACATTGAACTGTATCTGCCATTTATCTGCCCACCCTGCTCATCTTTCTGTGACCTTCTGCAGTCTTTCACAATCACAGTTTGCACAGAAAATTGGTGTCAGCAGCAAATTTCAATGTTGTTTCCCAGATTCCTAAATCCGGATTGTTTACCTGTATAGTAAATAAGAACGGTCCCAACACAGATCTGTGGAACATCACATCTTTCCAGTCCAAGAAAGTTCCATTTACCCCCGACCATTTGCTTTCTGCCTTTCAACCATATCTCTATCCATGTAGCCACATTCGCCTTCACTCCATGTTACATCATCTTTGGCACATGTGGTACCATAGCGAATGCTTTTTGTAACTCCCGATCCATCTCATCCACTGCATTTCTCTTACCTATCCTCTCATGGCCTACATTTTAGATTTCCTGATTAACACGTTTCCCTAAGTCTAGTAATTTCATCCTGTAGCAGGTCAGAGGCTGGGTATTCTGCGGCGAGTGTCTCACCTCCTGACTCCCCAAAGCCTTTCCACCATCTACAAGGCACAAGTAAGGAGTGTGATGGAATACTCTCCACTTGCCTGGATGAGTGCAGCTCCAACAACACTCAAGAAGCTCGACACCATCCAGGACAAAGCAGCCCGCTTGATGGGCACCCCATCCACCACCTTAAACATTCACTCCCTCCACCACCGACGTACCGTGGCTGCAGTGTGTACCATCTACAAGATGCACTGCAGCAACTCGCCAAGGCTTCTTCGGCAGCACCTCCCAAACCCGCGACCGCTACCACTGAGAAGGACAAGGGCAGCAGGCGCATGGGAACACCACCACCTCCAAGTTCCCCTCCAAGTCACACACCATCCCGACTTGGAAATATATCGCTGATCCTTCATTGTCGCTGGGTCAAAATCCTGGAACCCCCTCCCTAACAGCACTGTGGGATTACCTTCACCACACGGACTGCAGCGGTTCAAGAAGGCGGCTCACCACCACCTTCTCAAGGGCAATTAGGGATGGGCGATAAATGCTGGTCTCGCCAGCGACGCACACATCCCAGTAACAAATAAAAGAAAAGTATTGTAGTGGTTACCAACAACTGAACTAAGACTGAACTAGGCTATAATTTCCTGGCTTATCCAATTGAGCCAGTTAATAACACCCTCACCTCTGAGTCAGAAGGTTGTGGGTTCAAGTCTCACTACAGAGACTTGAGTACAAAAATCTAGGCTGACACTCCAGCGCAATACTGAGGGAGTGCTGCACTGTCGGAGGTGCCGTCCGTCAGACGAGATGTTAAATCGTGGTCCCATCTGCCGGCTCCAGGCGACATGAAAGATCCCAGGGCACTATTTTGAAGAAGAGCAGGGGAGTTCTCCCAGTGTCCTGGCCAATATTTATCCCTCAACCAACACCACCAAAAAGAGATTATCTGGCCATTAATTTGCTGTGGAGGTGTCAGCCTTGGCTCAGTGGTAGCACTCTCGCTTCGGAGCCAGAAGGTTCAAGCCCCACTCCAGGACTTCAGCACATAATCTAGGCTGCCACTTCAGTGCAGTACTGAGGGCGCACTGCAAAGTCAGGTGTGCAGTCAGTGATTGTGCTCCAGAAGTACTTCATTGACTGTAAAGCGCTTTGGGATATCCTGAGGTCATGAAAGGCACTATATAAATGCAAGTTCTTTTTTTTTCTTTTCTTTCTCTCTGTGGGACCTTCTTGCCTACATAACAGCGGCTGCACTTCCAAAGTAATTCATTGGTTGCAAAGAGCCTTCAGACATCCTGAGGATGTGATAAAGTGCTATATAAATACCATATTGTCATAGAGTCATAGAGTCATAGAGTTATACAGCACGGATAGAGGCCCTTCGGCCCATCGTGTCCGCGCCGGCCATCAAGCCCTGTCTAATCTAATCCCATATTCCAGCATTTGGCCCGTAGCCTTGTATGCTATGGCATTTCAAATGCACATCCAAATGCTTCTTAAATGTTGTGAGGGTTCCTGCCTCCACAACCCTTTCAGGCAGTGAGTTCCAGACTCCAACCACCCTCTGGGTGAAAAAGTTCTTTCTCAAATCCCCTCTAAACCTGCCGCCCTTTACCTTGAATCTATGCCCCCTAGTTATTGACCCCTCTACCAAGGGAAAAAGCTCCTCAGCATCCATCCTATCTATACCCCTCATAATTTTGTACACCTCAATCATGTCCCCCCTCAGCCTCCTCTGCTCCAAGGAAAACAAACCCAATCTGCCCAGTCTCTCTTCATAGCTGAAGCGCTCCAGCCCTGGTAACATCCTGGTGAACCTCCTCTGCACCCTCTCCAACGCGATCACATCCTTCCTGTAGTGTGGTGACCAGAACTGCACGCAGTATTCCAGCTGTGGCCTAACCAGTGTTTTATACAGCTCCATCATAACCTCCTTGCTCTTATATTCAATGCCTCGGCTAATGAAGGCAAGTATCCCATATGCCTTTTTTACCACCTTATCCACCTGTTCCGCCGCCTTCAGGGATCTGTGTACTTGCACACCCAGATCCCTCTGACCCTCCGTCTTGCCTAGGGTCTTACCATTCATTGTGTATTCCCTTGCCTTGTTAGTCCCCGCAAAGTGCATCACCTCGCACTTTTCCGGGTTAAATTCCATTTGCCACTGTTCCGCCCATCTGACCAACCCATCTATATCGTCCTGCAGACTGAGGCTACCCTCCTCGCTATTTACCACCCTACCAATTTTTGTATCATCCGCGAACTTACTGATCATACCTTTTACATTCATATCCAAGTCATTAATGTAGACCACAAACAGCAAGGGACCCAGCACCGATCCCTGTGGTACCCCACTGGCCACAGGCTTCCAGTCACAAAAACAACCTTCGACCATCACCCTCTGCCTTCTGCCACTAAGCCAGTTTTGTATCCAATGTGCCAAGGCACCCTGGATTCCATGGGCTCTTACCTTCTTGACCAGTCTCCTGTGCGGGACTTTATCGAAGGCCTTACTGAAATCCATGTATACCACATCCACTGCGTTACCCTCATCCACACACCTAGTCACCCCCCTCAAAAAATTCAATCAAATTAGTCAGACATGATCTTCCCTTGACAAAGCCATGTTGACTATCCCTGATTAATCCTTGCCTCTCCAAATGGAGACAAATTTTGTCCCTCAGAATTTTTTCCAATAATTTTCCTACCACTGATGTTAGGCTCACTGGCCTGTAGTTCCCCGGTTTTTCCCTACTTCCCTTCTTGAATAATGGTACTACATTAGCGGTTCTCCAGTCCTCTGGCACATCCCCTGTGGCCAGAGAGGTCCTGAATATATGTGTTAGAGCCCCCGCAATCTCTTCCTTTGCCTCACACAGCAGCCTGGGATACATTTCATCCGGGCCTGGGGATTTATCCATTTTTAGGCCAGCTAAAACCGCCAATACCTCCTCCCTCTCGATGTTAATATGTTCGAGCATATCACAGTCCCCCCGCCCTATTTCTATGTCTACATCGTCCTTCTCCATAGTGAAAACAGATGCAAAAAATTCATTTAGAACCCCTCCTACATCTTCCGGCTCCACACACAGATTGCCACTTTTGTCCCTAATGGGCCCTATTTTTTCCCTAGTTATCCTCTTACCCTTAATATACTTATAAAACATCTTAGGATTTTCCTTTATTTTGCTCGCCAGTGTTATTTCATGGCCCCTCCTTGATCTCCGAATTTCTTTTTTAAGTATCCCCCTGCACTTTTTGTACTCCTCTAGGGCTTCCTCCGTCTTTAGCCTTTTGTATCTGCCAAAAGCCCTCCTTTTTTTCCTAATCCATTCTCGTATATCCCCTGACATCCAAGGTTCCCTGTGGTTTTTGGAACCACCCTTGACCTTTACGGGAACATGTTGCCATTGTATGATCTCAATCTCCCTTCTGAAAGCCTCCCATTGCTCCGATGCGGATTTTCCTACAAGTAGCTGATCCCAGTCCATTTTGGCCAGATCCTGCCTTATCCTATTAAAATCGGCCTTCCCCCAATTTAGAACCTTTATTTCCGGCCCATCCATGTCCTTTTCCATGACCACCTTAAATCTTACCATATTATGGTCACTGTCACCAAAGTGCTCACCTACTAGCACTTTTTCCACTTGGCCAGCCACATTCCCTAGAATTAGGTCCAGTACCACCCCCTCTCTTGTAGGACTTTCTACATGCTGGCTCAAAAAGCTCTCCTGGATGCACGTTAAGAATTCTACACCCTCTGAGCCTTTCACACTCTGACTATCCCAGTTAATATTGGGGAAGTTGAAATCCCCCATTATTATTACCCTATTATTTGCACATTTCTCTGAGATTTGCCTACATATCTGTTCCTCTATCTCCCCCTGACTGTTTGGAGGCCTATAGTACACTCCCAGCAAAGTGCTTGCCCCCTTTTTGTTTTTAAGCTCCACCCATATGGCCTCATTAGAGGAACCTGCTAATATATCATCCCTCCTTACTGCAGTAATTGACTCCTTAATTAATATTGCGACACCCCCTCCTCTTATACCTCCCCCTCTGTCTCGCCTGAAG
This sequence comes from Somniosus microcephalus, assembly GCF_052327205.1. Classification (NCBI taxonomy): domain Eukaryota; kingdom Metazoa; phylum Chordata; class Chondrichthyes; order Squaliformes; family Somniosidae; genus Somniosus; species Somniosus microcephalus. The sequence goes on from NC_141019.1 coordinate 2,828,784, forward strand.
ATTCTGTACCCCGGAATATTGAGCTGCCAGTCTTGCCCCTCCCTCAACCATGTCTCCGTGATAGCAACAATATCATACTCCCATGTGTTTATCAACACCTTCAGTTCATCCACCTTATTTGCAAGACTCCTTGCATTAAAATAGATGCCATCCAGCCTTGCCCTTATATGTTTGCCCTGTCTACCAAGCTGACTTGTTTTTTTCTCTATAATTGGCAGCACATCACCCCCTATTTCAGCTCCCCTCTGTATCCCATCCCCCTGCCAAGTTAGTTTAAATAATGAGGAGGAGGAATTCCTTGAGTGTTTAAGGGATGGTTATCTGGATCAATATGTCGAGGAACCAACTCGGGAACAGGCTATATTGGACTGGGTACTGTGCAATGAGAAGGGACTAATCAGTAATCTTGTTGTACGGGGACCCTTGGGTCAGAGCGATCATAACATGATCGATTTCTCACTCGAAATGGAGAGCGAAGAAATTGACTCAGAGACTAAGGTCCTGAATTTAAACAAGGGGAATTATGATGCCATGAGACGGGAACTGAGTAGGTCTGATTGGACAACGTTCCTGGGAGGACTGGAGGTAGATAAACAATGGCAAACATTTAAAGATAGAATGACAAAATTGCAAAAATTGTTTATACCAATCTGGCATAAAAGGAAATCTAAAAAGGTGACTCAACCGTGGATAACAGGGGAAATTAGAGACAGCATAAAATCCAAAGATAGGGCGTATAAAATAGCCAAAAAAAGCGCCAGAGCGGAAGATTGGGAACAGTTTAAGATAGAGCAAAGGAGGGCAAAGGGCATAATCAAGAGGGGCAAAATAGCTTACGAAAACAAGCTGGCGGAAAATATAAAAACTAACTCCAAAAGCTTTTATAAGTATATCAAAAGGAAAAGACTGGTGAAAACCAAAGTTGGTCCATTGCAGTCAGATACGGGGGAATATATAATGGGAAATAAGGAAATGGCAGATCAACTAAATGCATACTTTGGGTCAGTCTTTACGAAGGAAGACACAAAAAACCTCCCTGGGATATCGGGAAAAATAGGGACATTGGCAAAGGAGGAACTGACGCAAATCAATATCTCTAAGGATATGGTGTTAAGGAAGCTAAAGGGATTGAAGGTGGACAAATCCCCAGGGCCTGATAACATGCATCCTAGGGTACTGAAGGAGGTGGCCCTAGAGATAGCGGATGCACTAAGGATGATTTTTCAGAATTCATTAGACTCGGGAACAGTGCCCATGGATTGGAGGGTAGCTAACGTTACCCCACTATTCAAAAAGGGGGGTAGGGAAAAAGCAGGTAATTACAGACCTGTAAGCCTTACATCAGTTGTGGGCAAAATGCTGGAGTCCATCATTAAGGATGAAATAGCGGAGCACTTAGCAAATGGGGACAGGATAGGACAGAGTCAACATGGATTTACAAAGGGTAAATCGTGCTTGACTAATCTATTGGAATTTTTTGAGGGAGTAACTGGTAGAATAGATGGGGGAGAGCCAGTAGATGTGGTGTACCTGGACTTCCAAAAGGCCTTCGATAAGGTCCCACATAAAAGATTAGCATGGAAAATTGAGGCTCATGGGATAAAGGGGAAAGTATTGGCGTGGATAGGGAACTGGCTGTCAGATAGAAAACAGAGAGTTGGAATAAACGGCTCATTTTCTGAATGGCAGGCAGTAACAAGTGGGGTACCACAGGGATCTGTCCTGGGCCCCCAGCTGTTCACAATTTACATTAATGACCTGGATCAGGGAGTCGGATGCAGCATTTCCAAATTTGCAGACGACACTAAACTAGGAGGGGGGGTGGGCTCAGAGGAAGAGACCAGGAAGCTCCAGAGCGATTTGGACAGACTGGGCGATTGGGCGGATAAATGGCAGATGCACTATAATGTGGACAAGTGCGAAGTTATCCACCTTGGGTGCAGGAACGGGAGGGCAAATTATTATTTAAATGGCAATAGATTGGGAGAGGGGGAAGTACAGAGAGACCTGGGTGTTCTTGTACACCAGTCACTGAAGGCGAGCATGCAGGTGCAACAGGCGGTCAAGAAGGCAAACGGTATGCTGGCCTTCATAGCAAAAGGGTTAGAATACAGGAACAGGGATACCTTGCTGCAGCTGTACAGGGCACTGGTGAGACCACACCTCGAGTACTGTGTACAGTTTTGGTCGCCTCATCTGAGGAAGGATGTTCTTGCCATGGAGGGGGTGCAGCGGCGATTCACCAGGCTGATACCAGGAATGGCGGGAATGACCTATGAGGAGAGACTATGTAGTTTAGGGATGTACACACTGGAGTTTAGAAGATTGAGAGGGGACCTCATAGAAGTGTATAAAATTCTGACAGGTCTAGACAGACTGGATGCAGAAGGAATGTTTCCCTTGGCGGGTGAGAACAGAACTAGAGGACATAATTTAAGGATAAGGGCTAAACCATTTAGGACAGAGATGAGGGGGAATTTCTTCACTCAGAGAGTGGTGAACCTGTGGAACTCATTGCCACAGAGGGCAGTGTACGCCAGCTCATTAAATATATTTAAGAGGGAATTAGATATATTTCTACGGGCAAAAGGGGTTAAGGGTTACGGAGAGAAGGCGGGGACGGGATACTGAATTAAAGGATCAGCCATGATCTCATTGAATGGCGGAGCAGGCACGAAGGGCCGAATGGCCTACTCCTGCTCCTATCTTCTATGTATCTATGTATCTATAAACCCCCCCCAACAGTGCTAGCAAACCTCCCCGCAAGGATATTTGTCCCGCTCTGGTTCAGGTGCAACCCGTCCGACTTGTACAAGTCCCACCTTTCCCAGAAGCAGGCCCAGTGATCCAGGAAAGTAAGACCCTCCCCCCTACACCAACTCCTTAGCCACGCATTCATCTGCTCTATCCTCCCATTCCTATACTCACTAGCACGTGGCACTGGGAGTAATCCAGAGATTACAACCTTTGAGGTCCTGCTCTTTAATCTGTTACCTAGCTCCCTAAATTCTTGATGCAGGACCTCATGTCCCTTCCTTCCTATGTCATTGGTCCCAATGTGGACCACGACCTCTGCCTGCTCACCCTCCCCCTTAAGAATGCCCTGCAGCCGCTCAGTGACATCCCTGACCCTGGCCCCAGGGAGGCAACAAACCATCCTGGAGTCACGTTTGCGGCCACAGAAACGCCTATCTGTTCCCCTTACGATAGAATCCCCTACCACTATTGCTCTCCCACTCTTTTTCCTCCCTTCCTGAGCAGCAGAAGCTTCCCTGGTGCCAGGAAGCTGGCTGCTGCTGCCTTCCCCTGGTAAGTCATCCCCCTCAACAGTATCCAACTTGGTATACTTGTTTGAAAGGGGGATGTCCGCAGGGGTTCCCTGCACTTCCTGCCTGCCTTTGTTGCTCCGCCTGATGGTCACCCCCTGTGCAGCCCTACCCTGTGCAGCCTTATCCCAGTCTCGTTTTTGAAGAGAGGTTTCAAATTGAACACCCTCCAATCCTCTGGCATGGATTATCGTCACAGCCTCGTTTGTTTCTTTGCGAGCTTCCCTTGGGATCCTCAAATATAAACCATCAAGTCCTGGTGACTTCCCTACCTTTCAGTTTCAGTAACATATTTAGTCCCGTTTCTCTTTGAACATTTCTACCACAACCTCTGGGGTAGTTCGACAATTCCAATAGCCACCTCCCGCTGAGAAAATTGAGACAAAGTACGTTTTTTTCTTTCTGCACAGAAGGAGGCCATTTGGCCCGTCAAGCCCGTGCCGGCTCTTTGAAAGAGCTCTCCAATTTAGTCCCACACTCCATCTTTTTCCTCAAGTCCCTGCAAATTAGTCCTCTTCAAGTACAAGTAATTGCCTTTTGAAAGTTCCGATGGAATCTGATTCCAGATCTTAACAATCCTCTGTGTGAAAAAAATTCTCATTTCTCCTCTAGTACTTATTTAGTATCTTTGCCATTCCCTCACCCTTTATGACAAGCTTCATCTCTAACCCTACCTTAACTATCCCCTTACTACTAATACGCCTATAGAAAGCATTTCCTATTAAGTTTTTTGTTAACTTTCCCTCCTACACCCACTTATGCCCCCTTTTGTTTGCATGGTTTTCGTTTTTATCTACCCTGTAAGCGCTAACTGTTTCTTTTTAGTTTCAAATTCGATCCAATCTCCCTGTTCATCCGTCGAACCTCAGCCTTTGACACACTCCCTTTTTCCTTACTGGAATATTTTTTTAAATTCGTTCCTGGGGTGTGGGCGTCGCTGACAAGGCCAGCATTTATTGCCCATCCCTAGTTGCCCTTGCGAAGGTGGTGGTGAGCTACCTTCTTGAACCGCTGCAGTCCGTGTGGTGAAGGTGCTCCCACAGTGCTGTTAGGAAGGGAGTTCCAGGACTTTGACCCAGTGACGATGAAGGATCGGCGATATACTTCCAAGTCAGGGTGGTGTGTGACTTGGAGGGGAACTTGGAGGTGGTGCTGTTCCCATGCACCTGCTGCCCTTGTCCTTCTAGGTGGAAGAGGTCGTGGGTTTGGGAGGTGCTGCCGAAGAAGCCTTGGCAAGTTGCTGCAGTGCATCTTGTAGATGGTACACACTGCAGCCACGGTGCGCTGGTGGTGGAGGGAGTGAATGTTTTAGTTGGTGGATGGGGTGCCAATCAAGCGGGCTGCTTTGTCCTGGATGGTGTCGAGCTTCTTGAGTGTTGTTGGAGCTGCACTCATCCAGGCAAGTGGAGAGTATTCCATCACACTCCTGACTTGTGCCTTGTAGATGGTGGAAAGGCTTTGGGGAGTCAGCAGGTGAGACACTCGCCGCAGAATACCCAACCTCTGACCTGCTCTTGTTGCCACAGTATTTATGTGGCTGGTCCAGTTCAGTTTCTGGTCAATGGTGACCCCCAGGATGTTGATGGTGGGTGATTCGGCGATGGTAATGTCGTTGAATGTCAAGGGGAGGTGGTTGGACTCTCGCTTGTTGGAGATAGTCATTGCCTGGCACTTCTACACCTGATTTGTACCCTTTCTACGTCCTGCTTAAATATTTCTCATGACTGATCTATGGTTCTATTCAATTCTTCCTTCCATGTACTTTGCCTCATTGTTGCTTTTTTTTCAAGTCAAGTGCCTTGTCGTCAACTTCTTTTTCTAACTTTACACTCTGTAAGAACGTATTAGCGAGGAAACACTGGTCAGCCTGATTGGCTCCCTCTGTCACTGAGGTTCGTGTACAGGACTCACTCGAACCAACATCATCTGCCTCCACCCTTGCTGACTCAGGACTTTCTTCACAAATCAATGGCTGGGAAATTAGTTTTGGTCCGTTTTCGGACCCAAAATAGGCGACGCGCACCAGAATTCGGAGGCCTGGAGCTCACTGGAAATTAGGCCTCAGGACCTCCGGAGTTGCTTGGAGCCGGGAGGAGGGAGGAGCTGCTGCTGGCTCCGCATGAAGATAAATAATCGAACTAATCTTACCTTTATGTTGGCGGCTGCTGGTTAGGCAAAGGGACTAAAGGGGCCTATATTAGGTGGCTGTCAGGGATGCCTGAAAATCCATCTCTACCAATATGCTGACTCCCTAGGGTTGCCAATGCTGGTTGACTGTCTTCTTGGAGGTTATCACATGACTTACTGCCTCCAACTGCCCCGCTCCCGCCATTGGTCACCCAAAACATCCATCCACGCAGGGCCCCTCCTTCCTACACCAATTGGATTGTGAACAGACTCTTCATTACCCAATTGAATGATTCTTGACTGTCAGTCAAACAGCCTTTGTTTCCCATCTCCAATATTTTTATAACTAACAAACAAAAGTGTTCAAAGAAAATGAAAAAAAGGCATAATTTTTCAATGCTCCTGTGATGTTTCTCCTGGATTGCTCACAGCAATGGCCAGGAGATTAATTTTCAATTCCTGGAGATTCCAGGACAATACTAGAGGGTTGGCCACTTTCTGGCACCCGTAACGCAGGCGCAGATCAGGTGCCAGACATTGCGCCCACAAATTGGTCATTCTTGCCCCCGTTTTCCATCCGGAAAATGGCCACAATGAGGATCACTGTCTCCCCCTAGTAACTCTAGCTTATGGTATCCTCATCTTGGAATTGTGTCCCCCACTTTCCCTCCCCCGGTTCAGCAGAAAACAACTTCTCCACAACATGGCCTCCAAGTCCTGCTCCCACTCCACTGCCGGATGTTGGGTGGGAACGCCATTGATGCACGGCCTAGTCTTTTCCCTTTCAATGACGCGGTTCAACTCTGTGGTGCAGAACATACTCAGTTTGACAAATGCCCACTGCCAACCGGGGCGTTTCATCAATCGGGAACATATTTCCGGAAGTTTTGAGCTCACAGTTTCCTGATATCTGCCGCGAGGGGTCAAGGTTAACCCTAAAAGAAAGACTTGCATTTCTATAGCACTTTTCACGACCACCAGACGTCTCAAAGCGCCTTACAGCCAATGAAGTACTTTTTGAAGTGCAGTCACTGTTGTAATGTGGGAAATGCAGCAGCCAATTTGTGCACAGCAAGCTCCCACAAATAGCATTGTGAAAATGACCAGATAATCTGTTTTTGTTATGTTGGTTGAGGGATAAATATTGACCAGGACACTGGGGATAACTCCCCGAACTCTTCTTTGAAATAGTGCCTTGGGATCTTTTATGTCCACCTGAGAGGGCAGACGGGGTCTCGGTTTAATGTCTCATCCAAAAGATGGCACCTCCGACAGTGCAGCACTCCCTCAGTACTGCACGGGAGTGTCAGCTTAGCTTTTGTGCTCAAGTTCCTGGAGTGGGACTATGAACCGCACAACTATTCTGACTCAGAGGCGAGTGTGCTACCCACTGAGCCACGGATGACTGTGCATTTCAGTGGATTACAAAACGCGAGGCATATTTTTCCGCTGTGCGGTTTTTGGGCAGCTGATTGATGAGGCCCCAAAGCCTCCTAACCATCTAGGCGCAAACAGGAACGAGACAAAGGAAGCAGGTTCAGAAACCACCACATAATGCGGTTACAGATCTTACTACGGGGCTGTTCAAGTGCAGTCTCATAAATGGCACAATCCCTCGGTCATTGGGCGCTGAAACAGCATAAATAAACATCACAAAAACTCATGAATGTCTCGTGTCAATGGGTGCCAATGTCAAAATATTACCCGCAAGCCCGCGGGCACTTCTGGCACCAGTTCACAACCCGCGTGGAAAATTGGACCGTGAGCTAAATGGGAAGAAATTGGGATAACGATCTCCAGCTACAGGAAACTCTCGTTTAAACGGCACCTAAATATCTTTGGGTCATTGGGCAGAAACATGGCAGATGCAATATAATGTGGATAAATGCGAGGTTATCCACTTTGGTGGCAAAAACAGGAAGGCAGACTATTATCTGAATGGCAATAGATTGGGAGAAGGGGAAGTGCAACGAGACCTGGGTGTCCTTGTGCACCAGTCGCTGAAGGTAAACATGCAGGTGCAGCAGGCGGTTAAGAAGGCCTTCGTAGCGAGAGGGTTTGAGTACAGGAACAAGGATATCTTGCTGCAGTTGTACAGGGCCTTGGTGAGACCACATCTTGAGTACTGTGTGCAGTTTTGGTCGCCTTATCTGAGGAAGGATGTTCTTGCCATGGAAGGAGTTCAGCGAAGATTCGCCAGGCTGATACCTGGGATGGCAGGAATGACGTATGAGGAGAGATTGGGTCGATTGGGCTTGTACTTGCTGGAGTTTAGAAGAATGAGAGGGGATCTCATTGAAACTTATAAAATTCTGACAGGACTGGACAGACTAGATGCTGGAAGGATGTTCCCGATGGTCGGGGAGTCCAGAACCAGGGGTCACAGTCTAAGGATAAGGGGTAGGCCATTTAGGACAGAAATGAGGAGGAATTTCTTCACCCAGAGAGTGGTGAACCTGTGGAATTCTCTACCACAGAAGGCAGTAGAGGCCAATTCATTAAATATATTCAAGAAGGAGTTGGATATATTTCTTAAGGCTGAAGGGATCAAGGGATATGGAGAGAAGGCAGGGACAGGGTACTGAATTTGGATGATCAGCCATGATCTCATTGAATGGCGGAGCAGGCTCGAGGGGCCGAATGGCCCACTCCTGCTCCTATCTTCTATGTTTATGTTTCTATCTGGAATTCTCTATTAACCGGCAAAATTCTCACTCCGAAAACAACACCTCAATAACCGACAATGTGTCCGAGTCCGAGTCTCCCGCGGTGGCCGAGTTAGTCAGTGGGGGTAGTTCTCCAAACTGCCACTACTCGGCTTCTTGGCGCTGTCGGAAGTCCGAACACCTCAATAACAGGAGTCTGACTCTTTGTTTGTTAAAAATAGCCTCGGTAGATAACCCTCTCCGTCATCCGGAATTTTTAATCAACCGGCACCATCCCGGTCCCGTCGGTGCCGGATACCAAAGAGTTTCCTGTATTTTTCCTAACTAGTGAATCCTAAATTAAACCTGTTATTTGAGTGAAGCGGATTGTAAAATCGAACCTTGGGTGTCTCTCGTTGCTAATAACAAGGTCACAAAACACCTTATAATCTGTACACACTTGGTACATTTTGTCTAGTACTGTTGTTTCCTGCATGGCCGAACACTGTCATTATAATCATCAAGTTATTTTATGTTGTTGTGATAACACTTGGCAAGAACAAACAGTTGCACTGAAAAGCAATGCATCACATTATACCAGAATAGACATCAAAACATATAGGGGGAGAAATTCAGTATTGCCCCATTTGGGGCGCAATTATTGGCCGGGCGCAAAGTTTAGTGCCTGGCGCTAATTATCGCCTCCGACTGCAAACTTGGCTTTTATCGCCCCTGGAGGTGATTGGAGCGCTAAATCAGGCGCTACACACCTCTCTTAAGGCGCTAACACCGAGGAGTGAGGCGCTACCTCAGAGCGCTGGCGAAGCTCATGTGATGTCAGTCAGCAATGGAACACAGACACACTGGCGCCGGCCAGTTCTTAAAGGGGAGGGTCGATTTTGCTCTCCATCCACACCCTGCTCATTGCAGCCTTGAATCTCGGCCTGGAGAGACCTGTACATCAAATCTGCTGGAAAGAACAATGGAGAGGCCCAGGGAAAGAGCTCAGAGTGCAGCCCCCACAGTCTCTTCTAAATCGATGCAAGGAAGGTCAAATCAAAATGAACCTGCAAAGTGCTGCTCAGTACCCAAAACTCCTCAACACAGCATTGAATATCTCCAGAAGTCTCTCTCTCTCACTCAGAATGCGTGGTGCAAAAATGTCGCCGACAAAAAAAGGCAGGAAGCGGCCGCCTTTAAATAGCGCTCCCCCAGTCCCTTCCTGACTGCAAAACGTTCCCCTCTACCTGTCATTGCTAGCGGCAGGCAGAAAGGGAGGGGGCGCCACTCAATATCCGGTCCGGGGCGCTACCGGGGCGTTGCACACTCGACTGACGTCACAATCTGCAGGCACAGGAGATTGTGGTGGTAGTGTTTAGCGCCGCCGCAAAATGCCTGGTCAATTTCGCGAGCGGTGCAAACATCGCCGCGCCCGGGCGCTAGTTGCTTTGCGTCCCATTAGTGCCCTCTTAGGGCACTAACGGGAGGTGCAAAGCAACCGAATTTTTCCCCCATATATTATAGTTGAGTTTACCAAAACAGCATCTCCACACCATCATGTTATAGTTATATAGCCACTGGGTAATATAGTCACCGCCCTGTGTATATTACAATACATTGTTATTATAACTTAGCCACTGATCTGTGAATATTGTCATACATCATGTTAGGAACATAGGAGGAATATAGGAACAGGAGGAGGCCATTCAGCCCCTCGAGCCTGTTCCACCATTCCATTAGCTCATGGCTGATCTGTATCTTAACTCCATTTACACGCCCTGGTTCCACATCCCTTAATACCCTTACCTAACAAAAATCCATCAATCTCAGTTTTGAAATTTCCAATTGACCCCCAGCCTCAACAGCTTTTTGGGGAAGAGAGTTCCAGATTTCCACCCCCCTTTGTGTGAAGAAGTGCTTCCTGACATCACCCCTGAACGGCCTGGCTCTAATTTTAAGGTTGTGCCCCCTTGTTCTGGACTCCCCCCATCAGAGGAAATAGTTTCTCTCGATCTACCCTGTCAACTCCTTTAATCATCTTAAACACCCCAATTAGATCACCCCCTAATCTTGTGTACTCGAGGGAATACAAGCTTCGTCTATCGAACCTGGCCTCATAAATTAACCCTTTTAGCTCCAGTATCATTCTGGTGAATCTGGGATGCTATCCCTCCAAGGCCAATATATTCTTCCTGAGGTGCGGGGCCCAGAACTGAACGCGGTGCTCTGGATGGGGTCTGACCAGAGCTCTGTACAGCTGAAGCATCACATCTTCCCCTTTGTATTCCAGCCCTGAGATAAAGGCCAACATTCCATTAGTCTTATTCATTATTGTTTGTACCTGTTCACTAGCTTTCAGTGATTTCTGTACACGGACCCCTAAATCTCTCTGCTCCAACACAGTTCCTGCTTCTCACCATTTAGAAAACACTCTGATTTATCTTTCTTGGGTCCAAAGTGGATGACCTCACACTTGTGTTGGTGTAGGGGTTACGGGGATCGGGTGGGATATGTGTCGGTGCAGGCTCGATGGGCCGAAATGGCCTCTATCTGTACTGTGAGGTTTCTGTGATTTCTGTGATTTCCCCACATGGAACTCCATCTGCCACAGTTTTGCCCTCTCACTTAATCTATCAATGTCCCTTTGTAACTTTCTGCTCCCATCTACACTATTTACTGTGACACCTAACTTAGTGCCATCAGCAGATTTAGATACGCGGCTCTGTATTCCTTGATCTTAGTCATTTATAGATATAGTGGAAAGCTGAGGCCCCGGTGCAGATCCCTGGTGGACACCACTGGTCACATCCTGCCAATTGGAGCACATACCCATTATCCCTACTCTCTGTCTCCCACCTCCTAACCATGTCCCAACACATGTCAATAGGTCGCCACCAATTCCATGTGCTCTCATTTTTGTTCACAGCCCCTTATGTGGAACCTTATCGAATGTCTTCTGGAAGTCCATATAAATAACATCCACAGACACTCCCTTATCTATCATGTTAGTTACCACCTTGTAAAAATCAACTAGATTCATTAGAAATGACTTACCCATTACAAATCCATGCTGACTCTCTCTGATCAGCTCATATTTATCCAAGTGCTCAGTCACTTTGTGCCTAATAACAGATTCTACTAACTTCCCCACAACAGACATTAGATTAATAGACCTGGAATTTCCTAGTTTATCTCTCCTACCCTTCTTAAATAATGAAGTGACATTGGCAATTTACCAATTCATGGGGAAAATTCCTGAATCAAGAGAGTTTTGGAATATCATGACTAGAGCATCTACCATTTCCTCACCTACTTCTTTTAATACCCATCAGGTCTTGGAGATTTGTCTATCTTTAGTCTCATTATTTTCTCCATTACTCTTTTTTTACTTGTATTAAATCTAGTAAATTCCTCCATTTGATTTAGTTTTACTTTTCCTCGTGTCTCTGGTTCGTTATCCTCTTCCTCTACTGTGAAGACCGATACAAAGTAAGTATTTATCAAGTCTGCCATATCCTGATTTTCTACTACAATATCACCTGTGTCTGTCTTTAAGGGGCCCGCGTTAACCTTAGCCACCCTCTTACTGTGAGGTCGTCACTAACCTGTGAATATTATATCATGTCACTGTGATATAGTCATTGCTCTGCATATATTATATTACATCATGCTATGGTAATATAGACCTGTGAATATTATAATATATCGGAGGAGAAATTTGGAGACGTCCCCTTTGGGGCGCTGTAGCGCCCCGAAAAAGTTAGCGCCCCTGTGTGGAAATTCAGTGGTAGTGCCCCAAGCAGGAGGCGGGGCGCTACTGGAAGTGCTCCACCTCCTTTCTGGGGTGCTACACTGAATATTGCGGCGCTACGTGCAACAGCGCCACGCGCGTCGGCAGGTATTGCAGGCTTCCTTCCCCAATTAAAGGGGAGGGGCCTAGTGCTGCACACACCGGGGCCCTGCTGGACCACCGGGGAGCGGTGTGCCGTGAAAACAGCCCAGCACTCTTTAAGTAGACTCTGTTCGCTGTAAAATAGACTGGTTGCTGGAGTGCGTTTAAATAGTCTGCTGTTTTCTGAGTAAATAGACTCTGCTGTAAAATAGACTGGTTGCTGGAGTGCATTTAAATAGTCTGCTGTTTTCTGAGTAAATAGACTCTGTTTGCTGTAAAATAGACTGGTTGCTGGAGTGCATTTAAATAGTCTGCTGTTTTCTGAGTAAATAGACTCTGTTTGCTGTAAAATAGACTGGTTGCTGGAGTGCATTTAAATAGTCTGCTGTTTTCTGAGTAAATAGACTCTGTTTGCTGTAAAATAGACTGGTTGCTGTGAGTCCTGCTGTAAGTCCCGCCCCACCTCCAATTCATTATCTGACACAGTGGTGTCAATACTCACTTCGTAATAATATACAGTGTCGAGCTGATTAAATGGTTTCTTGTGGGTTTTTTTGGCAATCAGGAATCATGGCAGATGCTGGCTGTGTGACATGTGTAATTGAAATACAATCAAGTGCACACTTAATGATTGTGATACCAGCCCTTGTAAAGCAATCAGTACAAGGGCTGCTTCCACAATCCTATGCTTCCGCCTGTGATTTCCTGTGCACTGAATTTAAAGTTCAGAAAATCATGGGGTGCGCTCCTGTGAATTCTCACGGCTTGCGTGCCCACCCACTGGGATCTTAGGGCCATGGAATCAGCCCTATATTACTCAAAATTGAAGCGTTCAAATTGTTATTATCCATTGTTGTTCTTGACAGAAGGGATGGAAGGATGGGTCACTAAGCCGCAGGTTACCCAGGGATGAACGACCAACTGACGTAATTCCAGAGTCATCTTCGGTTCTGACCGACGTCCTAAAGAAGGAGGGGGAAGAACAGGATGCTGCAGTAAGTCTTTGATGTAATCTTCATCTCCATGTCTTGTTCATTAGAGTGGCTTGGTTTGCACTGTAGAATATCCACACAATCAGTGGTGGACAATCAGTTTCAAACATGTCAATGAACGATATATTGGTCTCGTAGTGTTAAATATAAGGAGACTGACGTAAGAAAACTACTAGACACTTGGTCTAAGCGTTAAACAAAGCTTTAATCTACTGTTTTACAACATGGAGGTCTAGTTGTGTCCTTCACTAGTTCCTGTTAGGAATGTCCTGCGCAAGCTGGGCCCGTGCCCGAATATTTATACTCTCCCTGGACAGCGCCACACGCAGGCCGCTCAGTATTATTTCATAAGTCTTTCTTTCATGAATGATTCATGTCAGAGACCGCACAGAATACTATGAGGAAAATCTTTATGGGGAGAATCCATCTAATAAGGTGCATCAGAAACAAAATAAAGTGCGCCAGTTGACTACCGAAAATGTCACCACATATTTCTGTACCGACCAATTGCTGAGCAGGGGTGCAGTAGTCCAAGGAGGTTTATTTGGGTACTTTATAACACATTCAGAAGACTGCACTTTGAACACTGTATTGGCCAGCAGTACTACTAAAGGACTCAAGAAAAAGCCAATCAGACTGATAACAGGTATTAAATCAATCAATAATGAAGAGGTTTTATAAAGGTATGAAGGGACATGATGCAGGTTTTATAAGGGTAAGAAGGGACATGATCCAGGTTTTATAAGGGTGTGAAGGGACATGATCCAGGTTTTATAAGAGTATGAAGGGACATGATCCAGGTTTTATAAGGGTATGAAGGGACATGATCCAGGTTTTATAAGGGTATGAAGGGACATGATCCAGGTTTTATAAGGGTATGAAGGGACATGATCCAGGTTTTATAAGGGTATGAAGGGACATGATCCAGGATTTATAAGGGTATGAAGGGACATGATCCAGGTTTTATAAGAGTATGAAGGGACATGATCCAGGCTTTATAAGGGTATGAAGGGACATGATCCAGGTTTTATAAGGGTATGAAGGGACATGATCCAGGTTTTATAAGGGCATGAAGGGACATGATCCAGGTTTTATAAGGATATGAAGGGACATGATCCAGGTTTTATAAGGGTGTGAAGGGACATGATCCAGGTTTTATAAGGGTATGAAGAGACATGATCCAGGTTTTATAAGAGTATGAAGGGACATGATCCAGGTTTTATAAGGGTATGAAGGGACATGATCCAGGTTTTATAAGGGTATGAAGGGACATGATCCAGGTTTTATAAGGGCATGAAGGGACATGATCCAGGTTTTATAAGGGTGTGAAGGGACATGATCCAGGTTTTATAAGGGTGTGAAGGGACATGATCCAGGTTTTATAAGGGTATGAAGGGACATGATCCAGGTTTTATAAGGGTATGAAGAGACATGATCCAGGTTTTATAAGGGTGTGAAGGGACATGATCCAGGTTTTATAAGGGTATGAAGGGACATGATCCAGGTTTCATAGGGGTATGAAGAGACATGATCCAGGTTTTATAAGGGTGTGAAGGGACATGATCCAGGTTTTATAAGGGTATGAAGGGACATGATCCAGGTATTATAAGGGTATGAAGGGACATGATCCAGGTTTTATAAGGGTATGAAGGGACATGATACAGGTTTTATAAGTGTATGAAGGGACATGATCCAGGTTTTATAAGGGTATGAAGGGATGTGATCCAGGTTTTATAAGTGTGTAAAGGGACATGATCCAGGTTTTATAAGGGTATGAAGGGACATGATCCAGGTTTTATAAGTGTATGAAGGGACATGATCCAGGTTTTATAAGGGTATGAAGGGACATGATCCAGGTTTTATAAGTGTGTGAAGGGACATGATCCAGGTTTTATAAGGGTATGAAGGGACATGATCCAGGTTTTATAAGGGTATGAAGGGACATGATCCAGGTTTTATAAGGGTATGAAGGGACATGATCCAGGTTTTATAAGGATATGAAGGGACATGATCCAGGTTTCATAGGGGTATGAAGAGACATGATCCAGGTTTTATAAGGGTATGAAGGGACATGATCCAGGATTTATAAGGGAATGAAGGGACATGATCCAGGTTTTATAAGGGTATGAAGAGACATGATCCAGGTTTTATAAGGGAATGAAGGGACATGATCCAGGTTTCATAGGGGTATGAAGAGACATGATCCAGGTTTTATAAGGGTATGAAGGGACATGATCCAGGTTTTATAAGGGTATGAAGGGACATGATCCAGGTTTTATAAGGGTATGAAGGGACATGTTCCTGGTTTTATAAGGGTGTGAAGGGACATGATCCAGGTTTTATAAGGGTATGAAGGGACATGATCCAGGTTTTATAAGGGTATGAAGGGACATGATCCAGGTTTTATAAGCGTATGAAGAGATATGATCCAGGTTTTATAAGGGTATGAAGGGACATGATCCAGGTTTTATAAGGGTGTGAAGGGACATGATGCAGGTTTTATAAGGGTGCGAATGGACATGATCCAGGTTTTATAAGGGTTTGAAGGGACATGATCCAGGTTTTATAAGGGTATGAAGGGACATGATCCAGGTTTTATAAGGGTGTGAAGGGAGATGATCCAGGTTTTATAAGGGTATGAAGGGACATGATCCAGGTTTCATAGGGGTATGAAGGGACATGATCCAGGTTTTATAAGGGTATGAAGAGACATGATCCAGGTTTTATAAGGGTGTGAAGGGACATGATCCAGGTTTTATAAGGGTGTGAAGGGACATGATCCAGGTTTTATAAGGGTGTGAAGGGACATGATCCAGGTTTTATAAGGGTATGAAGAGACATGATCCAGGTTTTATAAGTGTGTGAAGGGACATGATCCAGGTTTTATAAGGGTATGAAGGGACATGATCCAGGTTTTATAAGGGTATGAAGGGACATGATCCAGGTTTTATAAGGGTATGAAGGGACATGATCCAGGTTATATAAGGGTATGAAGGGACATGATCCAGGTTATATAAGGGTATGAAGGGACATGATCCAGGTTTTATAAGGGTGTGAAGGGACATGATGCAGGTTTTATAAGGGTGCGAATGGACATGATCCAGGTTTTATAAGGGTATGAAGGGACATGATCCAGGTTATATAAGGGTATGAAGGGAGATGATCCAGGTTTTATAAGGGTATGAAGGGACATGATCCAGGTTATATAAGGGTATGAAGGGACATGATCCAGGTTTTATAAGGGTATGTAGGGATATGATCCAGGTCCTATAAGGGTATGAAGGGACATGATCCAGGTTTTATAAGGGTATGAAGGGACATGATCCAGGTTATATAAGGGTATGAAGGGAGATGATCCAGGTTATATAAGGGTATGAAGGGACATGATCCAGGTTTTATAAGGGTATGTAGGGATATGATCCAGGTTTTATAAGGGTATGAAGGGACATGATCCAGGTTTTATAAGGGTATGAAGGGACATGATCCAGATTTTATAAGGGTTTGAAAGGGCATGATCCAGGTTTTATAAGGGTATGAAGGGACATGATCCAGGTTTTACAAGGGTGTGAAGGGACATGATCCAGGTTTTATAAGGGTGTGAAGAGACATGATCCAGGTTTTATAAGCGTATGAAGGGACATGATCCAGGTTTTATAAGGGTATGGAGAGACATGATCCAGGTTTTATAAGGGTATGAAGGGACATGATCCAGGTTTTATAAGGGTATGAAGGGACATGATCCAGGTTTTATAAGGGTATGGAGAGACATGATCCAGGTTTTATAAGGGTATGAAGGGACATGATCCAGGTTTTATAAGGGTATGAAGGAACATGATCCAGGTTTTATAAGGGTATGAAGGGACCTGATCCAGGTTTTATAAGGGTATGAAGGGACGTGATCCAGGTTTTATAAGGGTATGAAGGGACATGATCCAGGTTTTATAAGGGTATGAAGGGACATGATCCAGGTTTTATAAGCGTATGAAGGGACGTGATCCAGGTTTTATAAGGGTATGAAGGGACATGATCCAGGTTTTATAAGGGTGTGAAGGGACATGATCCAGGTTTTATAAGGGTATGAAGGGACATGATCCAGGTTTTATAAGTGTGTGAAGGGACGTGATCCAGGTTTTATAAGGGTGTGAAGGGACATAATCCAGGTTTTATAAGAGTATGAAGGGACACGATCCAGGTTTTATAAGGGTATGAAGGGACATGATCCAGGTTTTATAAGGGTATGAAGGGACATGATCCATGTTTTATAAGTTTGTGAAGGGACATGATCCAGGTTTAAAAAGAGTATGAAGGGACATGATCCAGGTTTTATAAGGGTATGCAGGGACATGATCCAGGTTTTATAAGGGTATGAAGGGACATGATCCAGGTTTTATAAGGTTATGAAGGGACATGATCCAGGTTTTATAAGGGTATGCAGGGACATGATCCAGGTTTTATAAGGGTATGAAGGGACATGATCCAGGTTTTATAAGGGTATGAAGGGACATGATCCAGGTTTTATAAGGGTATGAAGGGACATGATCCAGGTTTTATAAGGGTATGAAGGGACATGATCCAGGTTTTATAAGGGTATGAAGGGACATGATCCAGGTTTTATAAGCGTATGAAGGGACATGATCCAGGTTTTCTAAGGGTTTGAAGGGACATGATGCAGGTTTTATAAGGGTATGAAGGGACATGATCCAGGTTTTATAAGGGTATGAAGGGACATGATCCAGATTTTATAAGGGTATGAAGGGACATGATCCAGGTTTTATAAGGGTATGGAGAGACATGATCCAGGTTTTATAAGGTTATGAAGGGACATGATCCAGGTTTTATAAGGGTATGAAGGGACGTGATCCAGGTTTTATAAGGGTATGAAGGGACATGATCCAGGTTTTATAAGGGTATGAAGGGACATGATCAAGGTTTTATAAGGGTGTGAAGGGACATGATCCAGGTTTTATAACGGTGTGAAAAGACATGATCCAGGTTTTATAAGGGTATGAAGGGACATGATCCAGGTTTTATAAGGGTATGAAGGGACATGATCCAGGTTTTATAAGTGTGTGAAGGGACGTGATCCAGGTTTTATAAGTGTGTGAAGGGACGTGATCCAGGTTTTATAAGGGTGTGAAGGGACATAATCCAGGTTTTATAAGAGTATGAAGGGACATGATCCAGGTTTTATAGTCGTATGAAGGGACATGATCCAGGTTTTATAAGGGTTTGAAGGGACATGATGCAGGTTTTATAAGGGTATGAAGGGACATGATCCAGGTTTTATAAGGGTATGAAGGGATATGATCCAGGTTTTATAAGGGTCTGAAGGGACATGATCCAGGTTTTATAAGGGTATGAAGGGACATGATCAAGGTTTTATAAGGGTGTGAAGGGACATGATCCAGGTTTTATAAGGGTATGAAGGGACATGATCCAGGTTTTATAAGGGTTTGAAAGGGCATGATCCAGGTTTTACAAGGGTGTGAAGGGACATGATCCAGGTTTTATAAGGGTATGAAGGGACATGATCCAGGTTTTATAAGGGTATGGGGAGACATGATCCAGGTTTTATAAGGTTATGAAGGGACATGATCCAGGTTTTATAAGGGTATGAAGGGACATGATCCAGGTTTTATAAGGGTATGAAGGGACATGATCAAGGTTTTATAAGGGTGTGAAGGGACATGATCCAGGTTTTATAACGGTGTGAAAAGACATGATCCAGGTTTTATAAGGGTGTGAAGGGACATGATCCAGGTTTTATAAGGGTATGAAGGGACATGATCCAGGTTTTATAAGTGTGTGAAGGGACGTGATCCAGGTTTTATAAGTGTGTGAAGGGACGTGATCCAGGTTTTATAAGGGTGTGAAGGGACATAGTCCAGGTTTTATAAGAGTATGAAGGGACATGATCCAGGTTTTATAAGGGTATGCAGGGACATGATCCAGGTTTTATAAGGGTCTGAAGGGACATGATCCAGGTTTTATAAGGGTATGAAGGGACATGATCCAGGTTTTATAAGGGTATGAAGGGACATGATCCAGGTTTTATAAGGGTATGAAGGGACATGATCCAGGTTTTATAAGGGTATGAAGGGACATGATCCAGGTTTTATAAGGGTATGAAGGGACATGATCCAGGTTTTATAAGGGTATGAAGGGACATGATCCAGGTTTTATAAGGGTATGAAGGGACATGATCCAGGTTTTATAAGCGTATGAAGGGACGTGATCCACGTTTTATAAGGGTATGAAGGGACATGATCCAGGTTTTATAAGTGTGTGAAGGGACATGATCCAGGTTTTATAAGGGTATGAAGGGACATGATCCAGGTTTTATAAGGGTATGAAGGGACATGATCCAGGTTTTATAAGGGTATGAAGGGACATGATCCAGGTTTTATAAGGGTATGAAGGGACATGATCCAGGTTTTATAACGATATGAAGGGACATGATCCAGGTTTCATAGGGGTATGAAGAGACATGATCCAAGTTTTATAAGGGTATGAAGGGACATGATCCAGGTTTTATTAGGGAATGAAGGGACATGATCCAGGTTTTATAAGGGTATGAAGAGACATGATCCAGGTTTTATAAGGGAATGAAGGGACATGATCCAGGTTTCATAGGGGTATGAAGAGACATGATCCAGGTTTTATAAGGGTATGAAGGGACATGATCCAGGTTTTATAAGGGTATGAAGGGACATGATCCAGGTTTTATAAGGGTATGAAGGGACATGTTCCTGGTTTTATAAGGGTGTGAAGGGACATGATCCAGGTTTTATAAGGGTGTGAATGGACATGATCCAGGTTTTATAAGGGTATGAAGGGACATGATCCATGTTTCATGGGGGTATGAAGAGATATGATCCAGGTTTTATAAGGGTATGAAGGGACATGATCCAGGTTTTATAAGGGTGTGAAGGGACATGATGCAGGTTTTATAAGGGTGCGAATGGACATGATCCAGGTTTTATAAGGGTTTGAAGGGACATGATCCAGGTTTTATAAGGGTATGAAGGGACATGATCCAGGTTTTATAAGGGTGTGAAGGGAGATGATCCAGGTTTTATAAGGGTATGAAGGGACATGATCCAGGTTTCATAGGGGTATGAAGGGACATGATCCAGGTTTTATAAGGGTATGAAGAGACATGATCCAGGTTTTATAAGGGTGTGAAGGGACATGATCCAGGTTTTATAAGGGTGTGAAGGGACATGATCCAGGTTTTATAAGGGTGTGAAGGGACATGATCCAAGTTTTATAAGGGTATGAAGAGACATGATCCAGGTTTTATAAGTGTGTGAAGGGACATGATCCAGGTTTTATAAGGGTGTGAAGGGACATGATCCAGGTTTTATAAGGGTATGAAGGGACATGATCCAGGTTTTATAAGGGTATGAAGGGACATGATCCAGGTTATATAAGGGTATGAAGGGACATGATCCAGGTTATATAAGGGTATGAAGGGACATGATCCAGGTTTTATAAGGGTATGTAGGGATATGATCCAGGTTTTATAAGGGTATGAAGGGACATGATCCAGGTTATATAAGGGTATGAAGGGAGATGATCCAGGTTATATAAGGGTATGAAGGGACATGATCCAGGTTTTATAAGGGTATGTAGGGATATGATCCAGGTTTTATAAGGGTATGAAGGGACATGATCCAGGTTTTATAAGGGTATGAAGGGACATGATCCAGATTTTATAAGGGTTTGAAAGGGCATGATGCAGGTTTTATAAGGGTATGAAGGGGCATGATCCAGGTTTTACAAGGGTGTAAAGGGACATGATCCAGGTTTTATAAGGGTGTGAAGAGACATGATCCAGGTTTTATAAGGGTATGAAGGGACATGATCCAGGTTTTATAAGGGTAGGGAGAGACATGATCCAGGTTTTATAAGGGTATGAAGGGACATGATCCAGGTTTTATAAGGGTATGAAGGGACATGATCCAGGTTTTATCAGGGTATGGAGAGACATGATCCAGGTTTTATAAGGGTATGAAGGGACGTGATCCAGGTTTTATAAGGGTATGAAGGGACATGATCCAGGTTTTATAAGCGTATGAAGGGACGTGATCCAGGTTTTATAAGGGTTTGAAGGGACATGATCAAGGTTTTATAAGGGTGTGAAGGGACATGATCCAGGTTTTATAACGGTGTGAAAAGACATGATCCAGGTTTTATAAGGGTGTGAAGGGACATGATCCAGGTTTTATAAGGGTATGAAGGGACATGATCCAGGTTTTATAAGTGTGTGAAGGGACATGATCCAGGTTTTATAAGGGTGTGAAGGGACATAATCCAGGTTTTATAAGAGTATGAAGGGACACGATCCAGGTTTTATAAGGGTATGAAGGGACATGATCCAGGTTTTATAAGGGTATGCAGGGACATGATCCAGGTTTTATAAGGGTATGAAGGGACATGATCCAGATTTTATAAGGGTATGAAGGGAAATGATCCAGGTTTTATAAGGGTATGAAGGGACATGATCCAGGTTTTATAAGGATATGCAGGGACATGATCCAGGTTTTATAAGGGTATGAAGGGACATGATCCAGGTTTTATAAGGGTATGAAGGGACATGATCCAGGTTTTATATGGGTATGAAGGGACATGATCCAGGTTTTATAAGGGTATGAAGGGACATGATCCAGGTTTTATAAGGGTATGAAGGGACATGATCCAGGTTTTATAAGCGTATGAAGGGACATGATCCAGGTTTTATAAGGGTTTGAAGGGACATGATGCAGGTTTTATAAGGGTATGAAGGGACATGATCCAGGTTTTATAAGGGTATGAAGGGATATGATCCAGGTTTTATAAGGGTCTGAAGGGACATGATCCAGGTTTTATAAGGGTATGAAGGGACATGATCCAGGTTTTATAATGGTATGAAGGGACATGATCAAGGTTTTATAAGGGTGTGAAGGGACATGATCCAGGTTTTATAAGGGTGTGAAGGGACATGATCCAGGTTTTATAAGGGTGTGAAGGGACATGATCCAGGTTTTATAAGGGTATGAAGGGACATGATCCAGGTTTTATAAGGGTCTGTAGGGATATGGTCCAGATTTTATAAGGGTATGAAGGGACATGATCCAGATTTTATAAGGGTTTGAAAGGGCATGATCCAGGTTTTATAAGGGTATGGAGAGACATGATCCAGGTTTTATAAGGTTATGAAGGGACATGATCCAGGTTTTATAAGGGTATGAAGGGACGTGATCCAGGTTTTATAAGGGTATGAAGGGACATGATCCAGGTTTTATAAGGGTATGAAGGGACATGATCAAGGTTTTATAAGGGTGTGAAGGGACATGATCCAGGTTTTATAACGGTGTGAAAAGACATGATCCAGGTTTTATAAGGGTGTGAAGGGACATGATCCAGGTTTTATAAGGGTATGAAGGGACATGATCCAGGTTTTATAAGTGTGTGAAGGGACGTGATCCAGGTTTTATAAGTGTGTGAAGGGACGTGATCCAGGTTTTATAAGGGTGTGAAGGGACATAATCCAGGTTTTATAAGAGTATGAAGGGACATGATCCAGGTTTTATAAGCGTATGAAGGGACATGATCCAGGTTTTATAAGGGTTTGAAGGGACATGATGCAGGTTTGAAAAGGGTATGAAGGGACATGATCCAGGTTTTATAAGGGTATGAAGGGATATGATCCAGGTTTTATAAGGGTCTGAAGGGACATGATCCAGGTTTTATAAGGGTATGAAGGGACATGATCAAGGTTTTATAAGGGTGTGAAGGGACATGATCCAGGTTTTATAAGGGTATGAAGGGACATGATCCAGGTTTTATAAGGGTCTGTAGGGATATGGTCCAGATTTTATAAGGGTATGAAGGGACATGATCCAGATTTTATAAGGGTTTGAAAGGGCATGATCCAGGTTTTACAAGGGTGTGAAGGGACATGATCCAGGTTTTATAAGGGTATGAAGGGACATGATCCAGGTTTTATAAGGGTATGGAGAGACATGATCCAGGTTTTATAAGGTTATGAAGGGACATGATCCAGGTTTTATAAGGGTATGAAGGGACGTGATCCAGGTTTTATAAGGGTATGAAGGGACATGATCCAGGTTTTATAAGGGTATGAAGGGACATGATCCAGGTTTTATAAGGGTATGAAGGGACATGATCCACATTTTATAAGGGTTGGAAAGGGCATGATCCAGGTTTTAGAAGGGTATGAAGGGACATGATCCAGGTTTTATAAGGGTGTGAAGGGACATGATCCAGGTTTTATAACGGTGTGAAAAGACATGATCCAGGTTTTATAAGGGTGTGAAGGGACATGATCCAGGTTTTATAAGGGTATGAAGGGACATGATCAAGGTTTTATAAGGGTGTGAAGGGACATGATCCAGGTTTTATAACGGTGTGAAAAGACATGATCCAGGTTTTATAAGGGTGTGAAGGGACATGATCCAGGTTTTATAAGGGTATGAAGGGACATGATCCAGGTTTTATAAGTGTGTGAAGGGACGTGATCCAGGTTTTATAAGTGTGTGAAGGGACGTGATCCAGGTTTTATAAGGGTGTGAAGGGACATAATCCATGTTTTATAAGAGTATGAAGGGACATGATCCAGGTTTTATAAGGGTCTGAAGGGACATGATCCAGGTTTTATAAGGGTCTGTAGGGATATGGTCCAGATTTTATAAGGGTATGAAGGGACATGATCCAGATTTTATAAGGGTTTGAAAGGGCATGATCCAGGTTTTACAAGGGTGTGAAGGGACATGATCCAGGTTTTATAAGGGTATGAAGGGACATGATCCAGGTTTTATCAGGGTATGGAGAGACATGATCCAGGTTTTATAAGGTTATGAAGGGACATGATCCAGGTTTTATAAGGGTATGAAGGGACGTGATCCAGGTTTTATAAGGGTATGAAGGGACATGATCCAGGTTTTATAAGGGTATGAAGGGACATGATCCAGGTTTTATAAGGGTATGAAGGGACATGATCCACATTTTATAAGGGTTGGAAAGGGCATGATCCAGGTTTTATAAGGGTATGAAGGGACATGATCCAGGTTTTATAAGGGTGTGAAGGGACATGATCCAGGTTTTATAACGGTGTGAAAAGACATGATCCAGGTTTTATAAGGGTGTGAAGGGACATGATCCAGGTTTTATAAGGGTATGAAGGGACATGATCAAGGTTTTATAAGGGTGTGAAGGGACATGATCCAGGTTTTATAACGGTGTGAAAAGACATGATCCAGGTTTTATAAGGGTGTGAAGGGACATGATCCAGGTTTTATAAGGGTATGAAGGGACATGATCCAGGTTTTATAAGTGTGTGAAGGGACGTGATCCAGGTTTTATAAGTGTGTGAAGGGACGTGATCCAGGTTTTATTAGGGTGTGAAGGGACATAATCCAGGTTTTATAAGGGTATGAAGGGACATGATCCAGGTTTTATAAGGGTATGAAGGGACATGATCCAGGTTTTATAAGGGTATGAAGGGACATGATCCAGGTTTTATTAGGGTATGAAGGGACATGATCCAGGTTTTATAAGGGTATGAAGGGACATGATCCAGGTTTTATAAGGGTATGAAGGGACATGATCCAGGTTTTATAAGGGTATGAAGGGACATGATCCAGGTTTTATAAGGGTATGAAGGGACATGATCCAGGTTTTATAAGGGTATGAAGGGACATGATCCAGGTTTTATAAGGGTATGAAGGGACATGATCCAGGTTTTATAAGGGTATGAAGGGACATGATCCAGGTTTTATAAGGGTATGAAGGGACATGATCCAGGTTTTATAAGGGTATGAAGGGACATGACCCAGGTTTTATAAGCGTGTGAAGGGACGTGATCCAGGTTTTATAAGGGTATGAAGGGACATGATCCAGGTTTTATAAGGGTGTGAAGGGACATGATCCAGGTTTTATAAGGGTATGAAGGGACATGATCCAGGTTTTATAAGGGTCTGTAGGGATATGGTCCAGATTTTATAAGGGTATGAAGGGACATGATCCAGATTTTATAAGGGTTTGAAAGGGCATGATCCAGGTTTTACAAGGGTGTGAAGGGACATGATCCAGGTTTTATAAGGGTATGAAGGGACTTTATCCAGGTTTTATAAGGGTATGAAGGGACATGATCCAGGTTTTATAAGGATATGAAGGGACATGATCCAGGTTTTATAAGGGTTTGAAGGGACATGATCCAGGTTTTATAAGGATATGAAGGGACATGATCCAGGTTTTATAAGGGTATGAAGAGACATGATCCAGGTTTTATAAGGGTATGAAGGGACATGATCCAGGTTTTATAAGGGTGTGAAGGGACATGATCCATGTTTTATAAGGGTATGAAGGGACATGATCCAGGTTTTATAAAGGTATGAAGGGACATGATCCATGTTTTATAAGGGTATGAAGAGACATGATCCAGGTTTTATAAGGGTATAAAGGGACATGATCCAGGTTTTATAAGGGTATGAAGGGACATGATCCAGGTTTTATAAGGGTATGAAGGGAAATGATCCAGGTTATATAAGGGTATGAAGGGACATGATCCAGGTTTTATAAGGGTATGAAGGGACATGATCCAGGTTTTATAAGGGTATGAAGGGACATGATCCACATTTTATAAGGGTTGGAAAGGGCATGATCCAGGTTTTATAAGGGTATGAAGGGACATGATCCAGGTTTTACAAGGGTGTGAAGGGGCATGATCCGGGTTTTATAAGGGTGTGAAGAGACATGATCCAGGTTTTATAAGCGTATGAAGGGACATGATCCAGGTTTTATAAGGGTATGGAGAGACATGATCCAGGTTTTATAAGGGTATGAAGGGACATGATCCAGGTTTTATAAGGGTATGAAGGGACATGATCCAGGTTTTATAAGCGTATGAAGGGACATGATCCAGGTTTTATAAGGGTATGAAGGGACATGATCCAGGTTTTATAAGGGTATGAAGGGACATGATCCAGGTTTTATAAGGGTATGAAGGGACATGATCCAGGTTTTATAAGGGTGTGAAGGGACATGATCCAGGTTTTATAAGGGTGTGAAGGGACATGATCCAGGTTTTATAACGGTGTGAAGAGACATGATCCAGGTTTTATAAGGGTATGAAGGGACATGATCCAGATTTTATAAGGGTATGAAGGGACATGATCCAGGTTTTATAAGGGTATGAAGGGACATGATCCAGGTTTTATAAGGGTATGAAGGGACATGATCCAGGTTTTATAAGGGTATGAAGAGATATGATCCAGGTTTTATAAGGGTATGAAGGGACATAATCCAGGTTTTATAAGGGTATGTAGGGATATGATCCAGGTTTTATAAGGGTATGAAGAGACATGATCCAGGTTTTATAAGGGTATGAAGGGAAATGATCCAGGTTATATAAGGGTATGAAGGGACATGATCCAGGTTTTATAAGGGTATGAAGGGAAATGATCCAGGTTATATAAGGGTATGAAGGGACATGATCCAGGTTTTATAAGGGTATGTAGGGATATGATCCAGGTTTTATAAGGGTATGGAGAGACATGATCCAGGTTTTATAAGGGTATGAAGGGACATGATCCAGATTTTATAAGGGTATGGAGAGACATGATCCAGGTTTTATAAGGGTATGAAGGGACATGATCCAGATTTTATAAGGGTTTGAAAGGGCATGATCCAGGTTTTATAAGGGTATGAAGGGACATGATCCAGGTTTTACAAGGGTATGAAGGGACATGATGCAGGTTTTATGAGGGTATGAAGGGACATGATCCAGATTTTATAAGGGTTTGAAAGGGCATGATCCAGGTTTTATAAGGGTATGAAGGGACATGATCCAGGTTTTATAAGGGTATGAAGGGACATGATCCAGGTTTTATAAGGGTGTGAAGAGACATGATCCAGGTTTTATAAGGGTGTGAAGAGACATGATCCAGGTTTTATAAGGGTGTGAAGAGACATGATCCAGGTTTTATAAGCGTATGAAGGGACATGATCCAGGTTTTATAAGGGTATGGAGAGACATGATCCAGGTTTTATAAGGGTATGAAGGGACATGATCCAGATTTTATAAGGGTATGAAGGGACATGATCCAGGTTTTATAAGGGTATGAAGGGACATGATCCAGGTTTTATAAGCGTATGAAGGGACATGATCCAGGTTTTATAAGGGTATGGAGAGACATGATCCAGGTTTTATAAGGGTATGAAGGGACATGATCCAGGTTTTATAAGGGTATGAAGGGACATGATCCAGGTTTTATAAGGGTGTGAAGGGACATGATCCAGGTTTTATAACGGTGTGAAGAGACATGATCCAGGTTTTATAAGGGTGTGAAGGGACATGATCCAGGTTTTATAAGGGTATGAAGGGACATAATCCAGGTTTTATAAGAGTATGAAGAGACATGATCCAGGTTTTATAAGGGTATGAAGAGACATGATCCAGGTTTTATAAGGGTATGAAGGGACATGAAAAGAGAATGCAAAGCCACACTCAACCTCATCCTGCTGTGCCTCTCATCACCTCCCCATCACTCTGCCTTCCCTACCCTACTCCTGCACATCCCTACTCACACCAACTTACCTTGCACCTCCACCCATCCCTCTCTATCTACATTATCACATCCCCATCTCACTAGCCACCCCTCACACTCACCCTCATCCTCGTGCAATCATACCAACTAACAACACACAACGGTAGGCACTTGGGTGTTTTATCCAAAGTTAATGTAATGTTTCTGTTAATGTGGTGTCAAACATTGAAACCTTTATTTTCAACACTTTGCATTCTTGGACAGATGTGTGTGCACCTTTGGAAGTGGCTTAGTGAGTTGCAGTGAATGGTGAGACATAACAGTACTCCCCGCAATGGTGATGTGTGTGAAAGGAATGGCTTGGGCATTGTAGGGATGCTTTATGGTGTTGGTGTGGGGTGGTGCCAAACTGGCGCATCATGTAGCAGCCAGGGTGTACAGCATCAAGTGAAGTAAATCTGGCCATGGTGCCGCCATCCCTGGCCTCCCGGGCAGCAATATAGTTGGGTGCTGATGCCCTGTGTCTTGTGCAGCATCAGGTGATTGCGGAGGACGTTGCTGGTGTTGATGTTGGTGCTGCTGGTGTGCCTGGTGATGCTGGTGTTGGGGCTGATCGTGGTGGGATTCTGAGGGCCAAGGTGAGAGAGTATAAAGGGCACCCATGCTGATGGAATAGATGGCAGGTGAAGTAGAGATGACAGAAGCGATCTGTCAATGGTCAGAGAGGTAATGAGGTCAGACTGGATGGAGACTTGTGTAAAGACTTGCAGCCTAGTGAATCTGTTGTGGAAATGCAGTGAGGAAGAGTTTGTGGCCGTGGGAAGATATCTCTGTAAGGTGGGAGCTTTTACTGTACATTTGAAGCTGTCAACTCAACAGCTGATTCAATGGCCACTGAACTCCCGCCTCAGCTTGACAGACAGGGTCCATGACCAGCTTGGACCCCGTGGGCGAGCTGTCAAATGTAGATGGTAAGCTGGAATTCATTTTTAAGTGGCTCTAAACAAGCCACTAATTACCTGAATTGGGTCACCCGCCACTGCTTGTCGGGTCTGCTCAGCACTGACAGACCCGACATCGGGAAAGGCACGTAGTAGCGGGGTCTCGAATTGCTGTAAAAAAAAACACTTTCCCACCTGACCCGCCACCGATCACACCAGATGACCCCCTGCAAACTTCCAGCCCGAGAGACTAATACTGAGCAAAAGAGCGCAATTGAGAGATCAGAACAGACCGAGTGATTAAAACCGATGAAGGGAGTACAGTTGACCAGGGGAATGAAACGGAGTAAAAGAGTGAAACTGTCAAGAGAGTGAAACCAACTAAGGGACTAAGAGTACCTTACGGAGTGATAAACCAACTGAGCGAGGGAGAAGCCTCGTTTTTGTCCAGTTTAGTGCCAGACCCCACTACGAGAGAAAAAAATAAAACCTACCCAAGTTAAAATTTCACAGCATTGATATTCTTAATAATTTAGTATTCATTTCCAAATTTGATATATATCCCCTAAAGATCTCTGAGCAGGATGTTTTTGGAAAGTAAGATTGAAACTTTCATTTGTGGTCAGGTAGCTTTTTTTTTACATAGTATTTACAGCACAAAAACCGTCCATTCGGCCCAACTGGTCTATGCCAGTGTTTATGCTCCACACGAGCCTCCTCCCTCCCCTACTTCACCTCACCCCATCAAGATATCCTTCTATTCCTTTCTCCCTCATGTGTTTATCGAGCTTCCCCTTAACTATTCGCCTCAATCGTTCCACATTCTATCTAAATCTCTGATTATTCTAATTGCTTCCTGTACAGTCTAATCATGAGTTACTGTCAACAATAAAAAATGTATCCTTTTGTCCTTTTTCAGTCTTAACAAGGCAGTTGGGAGCGTGTATTCAATGCAGCGTGAGTGCTCACTTCGCCTGTGATTGTATGTCTTGACATGGGCTGATGGGCTGGCCTATTTCAAAGAGTAATATTGGCTGGTGAGTTGTCATTCTATCCTGAAATGAGGGGAGGTTCTGTCTATTCAAAACCGAGGGATAATAAGCAGGTTGACCTTCATTAAAAGGAATTTGAGCAATTCTGTTACATAATTCTCCAAATGTCAGGTCATTCTAGTTGAATTTACAATGAAAAAGGCACAGTAAATAAAATTTGGCAAAACAGGGGCATTAAAAGAGATGTGATATTCAATTACTGAGTTTGACAATTGGATTGTGACCCCAGTGCATTGGAATTGAGAACATCAACTTTCCTTCTGTGTAGTGATATTACTATCATTTTTCTGAAAGTATTGGTTGGAGTAGACCTGTCAGACTGCAATCTGTTGCTGGTTACTGTGAATAGTTGAGAGGACTTAGAGGAAACCCAGATAATGAGGGAGGAATATAGGAAAAGCAGAGACCACTCAAGATTGAGGGATGGGTGAACATAAGAACATAAGAACATAAGAAATAGGAGCAGGAGTAGGCCAATCGGCCCCTCGAGCCTGCTCCGCCATTCAATAAGATCATGGCTGATCTGATCCTAACCTGAAGGAGGGCAACCACGGAGGAAATGCAAGACAGAGGGCAAGAGACAAAGAGAGGGCAAGATGAGAGATTGCAAGATACAGGCAGAAAATGGAGAGAAAGGGAGAGAAACAGATGTGGAAGAGAGTGAGGGAGATGTAGAATGGAGAGAGTGATGTAGAATGGAGAGAGAGATGTAGAATGGAGAGAGAGATGTAGAATGGAGAGAGAGATGTAGAATGGAGAGAGAGATGTAGAATGGAGTGAGAGATGTAGAATGGAGAGAGAGATGTAGAATGGAGAGAGAGATGTAGAATGGAGAGAGAGATGTAGAATGGAGAGAGAGATGTAGAATGGAGAGAGATGTAGAATGGAGAGAGAGATGTAGAATGGAGAGAGAGATGTAGAATGGAGAGAGAGATGTAGAATGGAGAGAGAGATGTAGAATGGAGAGAGAGATGTAGAATGGAGTGAGAGATGTAGAATGGAGAGAGAGATGTAGAATGGAGAGAGAGATGTAGAATGGAGAGAGAGATGTAGAATGGAGTGAGAGATGTAGAATGGAGAGAGAGATGTAGAATGGAGAGAGAGATGTAGAATGGAGAGAGAGATGTAGAATGGAGAGAGAGATGTAGAATGGAGAGAGAGATGTAGAATGGAGAGAGAGATGTAGAATGGAGAGAGAGATGTAGAATGGAGTGAGATGTAGAATGGAGAGAGAGATGTAGAATGGAGAGAGAGATGTAGAATGGAGAGAGAGATGTAGAATGGAGAGAGAGATGTAGAATGGAGTGAGAGATGTAGAATGGAGAGAGAGATGTAGAATGGAGAGAGAGATGTAGAATGGAGTGAGAGATGTAGAATGGAGAGAGAGATGTAGAATGGAGAGAGAGATGTAGAATGGAGAGAGAGATGTAGAATGGAGAGAGAGATGTAGAATGGAGAGAGAGATGTAGAATGGAGAGAGAGATGTAGAATGGAGAGAGAGATGTAGAATGGAGAGAGAGATGTAGAATGGAGTGAGAGATGTAGAATGGAGAGAGAGATGTAGAATGGAGTGAGAGATGTAGAATGGAGAGAGAGATGTAGAATGGAGAGAGAGATGTAGAATGGAGAGAGAGATGTAGAATGGAGAGAGAGATGTAGAATGGAGAGAGAGATGTAGAATGGAGAGAGAGATGTAGAATGGAGTGAGAGATGTAGAATGGAGTGAGAGATGTAGAATGGAGAGAGAGATGTAGAATGGAGAGAGAGATGTAGAATGGAGAGAGAGATGTAGAATGGAGAGAGAGATGTAGAATGGAGAGAGAGATGTAGAATGGAGAGAGAGATGTAGAATGGAGTGAGAGATGTAGAATGGAGTGAGAGATGTAGAATGGAGAGAGAGATGTAGAATGGAGAGAGAGATGTAGAATGGAGAGAGAGATGTAGAATGGAGAGAGAGATGTAGAATGGAGAGAGAGAGATGCAGCAGAGAGTGCAGGAGCGTGACAACAGGAAATGCAAGTGACAGGCAGACTAAAGCATGAGGGATATGTCGGAGAGCATGATGGCAAAAGGAAGGTGAAGGGAAGAAGGGGAGACAGTGAGGGAACAAGGGAGATGTTGGAGAAATGATAAATGTGACGGGAGAACCAGGGAAGAGAAAGTGACAGATGGAGGAGGGAGTGATGACGATGTCAGGAGCAAGCGGAAGGGAGTAACGGACCGAGGGAGACAAAATGAGAGATAAAGACGGATCTCTCCCGTGATATTTCTACTTGTTGCCCTCTCAATATTGGGTATATTCAAGTGATAAGTAAACTATATTAAACATATGGGGCTGCTACACTGCTAAACTGTTGGGGGAAATCTTACTGCTCCATGCCCGCTCCTGATCCATCCGACGGCAACTTTGGAAACGCCCACCGCTGGACGGCTGGATTGCCCAACCTGAGTCAAGGGCGAGCTCTTTTAATGTGTAAATTGGGATCCTCTGGCGTACATATGACTCCATTTGCCACGTTAGGACAGTGCTGTGTGGAGCGTTCGGCCTGTGGACCAGCCAAAGCGGAGCCCAGTAGCTCAGTTCTAATCTATTTTTGTGGAGCCGGGAGGAGCAGGAGTGATCTTCTGGGCTCCACAGAAACAGCCTGGGCCCCCCTCCTGAGAATAGACCATCTCACCCTCTCCAGCGGGCTGCCCTTGGACCATCATTGTCTGCCAGCCGGCACTATGGTCATGAGGCCTGGCCCTCAAAATGGACTGTCGAGCGCCCAGGCTCCACGCTCCATCCGCTAGTTACAATTTACCCCATACTGTGATGATTCCGCCTCGCGGTGTAGGGCCAGTTTGCGACCTGCTGCTGTAAAAGGGGACAAAATGGGGCAACCGTGAGAAAGATCAGTCTGCAGTTAGCTGTACCTCACGTACTGATCTGAGACCAGGTCCTTTTTAAGTGCGCAGTCAAATGTTTCAACAGTTCCAGAGCTGATTGCAGGCCCCAGGATGTCCACGTATTATGGTCATTGGCTTTTAATGGCACACACACAACCATACCAAAAGAAAGTATTGAACGTTAAAGTAAAAACACTGAGCATAGAAACAACTGTACCTGGCTGGGCAGTACTTCTGGAATACAAAGGGTTGGAAGCTATGCTTCAGTTGTATAAAGCTCTGGACAGATCTGCGTTTAGTCTGGGCACCGCACCTCAGGAAGGGTATATTGGCCTTGGAGTGGGTACAGCACAGATTCACCAGAATGATACCGGGGCTAAAAGGGTTCAATTATAAGGACAGGTTGCATAGATGAGGCTTGTGTTCCCTCGAGTTTAGAAGATTAAGGGGTGAGCTAATCGAGGTGTTTAATATGATTAAAGAAGTTGATCGGGTAGATCGAGAGAAACTATTTCCTCTGATGGGGGGAGTCCAGAACAAGGGGGCACGACCTTAAAATTAGAGCCAGGCCGTTCAGGGGTGATGTCAGGAAACACTTCTTCACACAAAGGGTGGTGGAAATCTGGAACTCTCTCCTCCCAAAAAGGTGTTGAGGCTGGGGGTCAATTGAAAATATCAAAACTGAGATTGATAGATTTCTGTTAGGCAAGGGTATTAAGGGTTACGGAACCAAGACAGTTAGATGGAGTCAAGATCCAGATTAGCCATGATCTCATTGAATGATGGAACAGGCTCGAGGGGCTGAACGGCCTCCTCCTGATCTTATATTCTTGCAATCCTAATGCTATCACATCAAGCCTACATCCTACTATGCACAAGGACTCTGGGAGACCAGAGTCATACTGCCGCCTGTGAACTGAAAAATGGGTTTAATCCCCCCCCCACCCCCCGCCAGCCACCAGGGATTTTACCCCTCCTACCTCAATGTGTATAGGAAGTGAGCTCACCAATCTTATTCCGAACTTGTAGGGCTGGATTTCCCTCTTCTTGCCTCAATAGGGCATCCTGAGCCTGTCATGACCACGGCCCAACTTACTGGGTCGGCGGGGGGGTGGGTGGGGGGACATTATGTATTCATGGTGGGATTCCTGCCAGCAAAAAGAGAGCCCACCAGTGGCCCTGAGCAAAATCCAGGCGGTGCTGCAGTGAAACAGCCTGAAGTGACGGCAGCCACATTAAAGAGACAGAAGGGCCCCAAAGACTGCAACAAATTTTCCCACTTAGGCTTCGTCTGGGACCAAGGCCTTCGAAAAGGCAACAGCTGGTGAAATGGAGGGGGAGG
Source organism: Somniosus microcephalus (assembly GCF_052327205.1). Taxonomy (NCBI): domain Eukaryota; kingdom Metazoa; phylum Chordata; class Chondrichthyes; order Squaliformes; family Somniosidae; genus Somniosus; species Somniosus microcephalus. The sequence continues at coordinate 2,862,542 of NC_141019.1, forward strand.
AGGCTGCAACATTGCCTCTCCCTCCATCAGGGGACTTCAGGGCCTTCCCTCGGCTCTCCCAGGGACTACTACAAGGCTTCACTTTGGCAGTTCCCGAGAGCGATGGGATCAGGGGTAGACGGGGAGGGGAATGGGCCGGAAACTCAGCCCCTCTGCTGGCATTTGCATGCGGCAGGCAGGAAAGGAGCAGCCAACGGCAGTTTTGGCAGTGGGGTGGGGGGGCGGGGATAAATTTAGGTCAGGACGGTGAGGCAGCTCTAGGCCCCACTGGCCAATTTTTCCACCTGATCCGCAGCTTTCTTTGGGCTGGATAGCGGAAGAGAATCCAGCTCATATTGTCACTTGTGCATCACTGTAAAGTGGCAGTATAATGCAGCCCAAGACACATGATCATAGAATCATTGAAATTTACGGCACAGAAGGAGGCCATTCGGCCCATCACGTCTGTGCCAGTTGAAAAAGAGCTCTCCAGCCTAATCCCCCTTTCCAGCTCTTGGTCCGTAGCCCTGCAGGTTACGGCACTTCAAGTGCATATCCAAGTACTTTTTAAATGTGATGAGGGTTTCTGCCTCTACCACCCTTTCAGGCAGTGAGTTCCAGACCCCCACCACCCTCTGGGTGAAAAAAGTTCTCCTCAACTTCCCTCTAATCCTTCTACCAATTACTTTAAATCTGTGCCCCCTGGTTATTGACCTCTCTGCTAAGGGAAATAGGTCCTTCCTATCCACTCTATCTAGGCCCCTCATAATTTTATACACCTCAATAAGGTCTCCTCTCAGCCTCCTCTGTTCCAAAGAAAACAATCCCAGCCTATCCAATCTTTCCTCATCGCTAAAATTCTCCAGCTCAGGTAACATCCTGGTAAATCTCCTCTGTATCCTCTCTAGTGCAATCACATCCTTCCTGCAATGTGGTGACCAGAACTGCACACAGTACTCTAGCTGTGGCCTAACTAGTGTTTTATACAGTTCAAACATAACCGCCCTGTATATTCTATGCCTCGGCTAATAAAGGCAAGTATCCCGTATGCCTTCATAACCACCTTATCGACTTGTCCTGCTACCATCAGGGACCTGTGGACATGCACTCCAAGGTCCCTCTGTTCCTCTACACTTCTCAGTATCTACCATTTAATGTGTATTCCCTTGCCTTGTTAGCCCTCCACAAATGCATGATGGGTGACTTCTGGATGCTTTGTGCCAGGGGAGCGTTTATTTCTCAGGGGAAAAAGCACCCAGAAGACCCTGCAGCTAGTGGCCGTTACCTCTCAGGCTTGCTGACCCCATTTCCAGTTACAAGACTCTGCCAAGGAGCAAGCCTATATCTGGGAGACTTTGGGGCTAAGGTATTGACCTGAACCTGCAAACACAGGTGTGTTCAGATCAGGTCAGGCGGAACGCAATTCAGGCTCTGCGCAGTTTTCCCTTGTCCTGAATTTTTCCGTAACATGTCTCCATGATTTTTTGGGGGGCTCAAACACACAAAACCATGCATGAGTTGCAGCTTCTGACTGATGGCAATCCAGTTGAAGAATGGAAGCTGTAATTGGAAGGAGAGGCAGAGCTGTCATAAGCTGGTGACTTTCCACCCAGGACCTCTCACCAGCTAATAGCTGAACAGCACTATGTCACAATAAAGAAATCCATAAGAACATAAGACGTAGGAGCAAAAGGAGGTCATTCGGCCCCTCGAGCCTGCTCCGCCATTCAATAAGATCATGGCTGATCTGATCTTGGCCTCAACTCCACTTCCCTGCCCGCTCCCCATAACCCTTGACTCCCTCACCTTTCAAAAATCTGTCTATCTCCACCTTGAATATATTCAATGACCCAGCCTCCACAGCTCTCTGGGGAAGAGAATTCCACAGATTCACAACCCTCGGAGAAGAAATTCCTCCTCATCTCCAATTTAAAAGGGCGACCCCTTATTCTGAAATTTTGCCCCCTAGTTCTAGATTTCCCCACGAGGGGAAACATCCTCTCAGCATCTACCCTGTCAAGCCCCTTCAGAATCTTATATGTTTCAATAAGATCCCCTCTCATTCTTCTAAACTCCAATGAGTATAGGCCCAACCTGCTCAACCTTTCGTCATACGTCAACCCCTTCATCTCCGGAATCAACCTCGTGAACCTTCTCTGAACTGCCTCCAATGCAGGTATATCCTTCCTTAAATAAGGAGACCAAAACTGTACGCAGTACTCCAGGTGGAATACCTATTTTCACCTCTTGGCCAGGCCAGCCCCATGAAGTCGCACTGGACCAAGAAGACTGCCACTTTCTCACCATTAGGGACTGTACAAAGATGAATCGAAAAGAATTATAACTCATTTTAATATCCTATTTTCATATAGGGCATTAATAGGATATATATTATATTAATATTTAATATATTCATGTTGAAGAAAGGGACTAACAGCTGTTTCAAGTATGAGGGGCACAGCTGTGTAAATGAATCTACGTAACATCTCCTGAACATGTTGGAATGTTGACTTGAACAGTTTTGCAGACATCCCAACCGTTCATGTTTTCGCTCTGCCGGTCAGGGTTAAGTTTAAGTTACTGCTCAGTCCCACACAAGGTCTAGGTTAGAATCATCAAATCAGAGAATGATACAGGACAGAAGGAGGCCATTCGGACAATCGTGCCTGTGCCAGCTCTTTGGTAGAGCTAGCCAATTAATCCCACTCCCTGCTCTTTCCCCATAGCCTTGTAAAAAAATTTCCCCTTCAAGTATTTATCCAATTCTCTTTTGAAAGTTACTATTCAATCTGCTTCCACCGCCCTTTCAGGCAGCGCATTCCAGATCACAACAACTCACTGCGTAAAACAAATTCTCCTCATGTCGCCCCTGCAGAAGCTGCTCATTCTTGTAATAACATTTTTTTTTAAATTACTTTCTTTAGGCTTAGAGATGTGAGGCCTAAGGGGTTGGGGGAGAACTGATCCATGTGTAGAGGGGGAGAGGTACCATTCCAGATGTTGGTCTATCCATCCTAATATATTCTTTCCCGGTTGACGGTTGATGGTGTCCATCAAGCATTGCCAATATTTCCGCCACCTCCAACGTGATCCCACCACCAAACGCATCTCCCTCTCACCTCCCCTTTCAGCATTCTGAAGGGACCACTCCCTCCACGACACCCTGGTCCACTTCTCAATCACCCCCAACAGCCCTTCCCCTTCGCCCGGCACCTTCCCGTGCAAGCGCAGGAGATGCAACACATGCCCTTTTACCTCCTCCCTTCCCACTGTCCAGGGCCCCAAACACCCCTTCCAGGTGAAGCAGCGATTTACTTGTACTTCTTGCAATCTAGTATACTGTATTCGCTGCCCACGATGCGGTCTCCTCTACATTGGGGAGACCAAACGCAGATTGGGTGACCGCTTTGCGGAACACCTCCGTTCAGTCCGTAAGGGTGACCCTGAGCTTCCAGTTGCCTGTCACTTTAATTCTCCGCTCCACTCCCACTCAGACCTCACCGTACTCGGGCTCTTACGCTGTTCCAATGAAGCTCAGCGTAAGCTCGAGGAACAGCACCTCATCTTTCGATTAGGCACTTTACAGCCTTCTGGACTCAACATCGAGTTCAACAATTTCAGACTATAACCCCTGCCCCATTTTTCAGGTGGCTTTTGATGATTCTGCCATTTGCAACATTTAATCTCTCCTGCCTCCCACCCCAGCACAGACTGTTCTGCAGTTCCTTCCTCCGCTCCCCCCTTTCCCTGTCTCTGCACCTGCTTAAGACCTGTCACATCTCTAACCTTTTCCAGTTCTGATGAAGGGTCCCAGACCTGAAACGTTAACTCTGTTTCTCTCTCCACGGACGCTGCCTGGCCTGCTGAGTGCTTCCAGCATTCTCTGTTGTTATTGCCAATATTTTCTTCGTCTTCTCCTGTTGGTTTTCGAGTTGTCAGCTTTTCTGGCAGGGCCCCTGTGTTAGCATTTTTTTTTTGCAAGCTCTCGATGAGCTTTTGCCAACATTCTCGATTGCCACGCGTGCATTAGCAGATTGAGTGACACAGCTATTGGGCTGCCAGGTTGGCGCCTGTCCAATTCACCAGGAGGATTAACAGGAATCGATAATCTATCAGTCAATGTCCTGTTCCGAGAAAAAACATTGTTCTGTGCACTAAACTAATGGCTGTTGAGACGAACAGTCCAAAGGATGGAAAAACATCACAAAAAAGGCTATTAATTTCCGGTTCTAAATAATAAGCTTGACAAGACCTTTTTATTCTATCTTCTTGGAAAAGTTTTTGAGATTGCATGAAGCACAGTTGTGCTAATAACCACTCTAATGATTAATTTAGCTCACTCAGGGCTTAAAGGGCAAGGTCTCAATATAACCCATGTACTTCTGCGAAATGTTTCTGCTCTTGGCATCGCAGAGTCTGGCTCTCAGTAGATTATTTTCTCTGCAATTAGTCACAGACAAGAATCTCTAGGTTCGCCTACTTGGAAGAAGCTGTCCTCTTGCACATTCGGCGAAAGTGACTTCAGTTCAACCCCATGCGCTGTTTTTTTCATCTTGAAAGATGGAGTACAGGAAACTTTTTTTATCCGGCACAGACGGGACCGACGTGGTGCCGGTTCATCAAAAATTCCGGATAACCGAACGCTATAGTAAAAGATAGGGAGAGCTGACAGCTCCGTATAAAGCAACAAACCCTGTTGCTTAGCAACAACTGTAGAACAATGGCCACAAGTTTCAAGCGTCTCTGTAGCTTAGCAACAGCTGCAGCCACACCCTTGCACAGCACAGATGGAAGAAGGCAAATACAATATGAAGTAAAACTTACTCCTGAATTTTGCCGGTTACCCGAGATTTGCGGTTGTTTAGGTGCCGGTAAATCGAAGGTTTCCTGTAACTGGGTGTGAGGTTTTTTTCTGATTGCAATGCGGATAGAAAAATCACACAGGGAGGACTGCACACCCGATAACTAATATAAATGGACAGAAAATCAGGCAGTTTTGGTTCCTGGCTGCACTCCTCCCCACCTGATTTCCTTCTATTCATTACACTCAGACTATCCAATGCCCCCAGGTGCAAGGAAGATCCTCTTCCCAAAGGGGGTCATTTTGACTTTGGCCGACAGCGTAAAACGGGCAAAGTCCATTCAGCCGTGCGTTATACATCCCTCCCCATTTTCATTGGCAAGGACGGGCAGCTGAATCCAGTATCGTCTGTTTTGCACTAATCGCCCAAAGTCATAATTTACGCCCAAAGTCATAATTTACCCCCAAAGTTCGTTAAAGTTTCTGAACTCTGAAACAAATTGGAAATCCAAATCAGATGGAATAAATGCTCTGATTCTGATTGCTTGTTTTCAAATCCCTCCATGGCCTCGCCCCTCCCGATCTCTGTAATCTCCTCCAGCCCCACAACCTTCCGGGATTTCTGCGCTCCTTCAGTTGTGGCGTCCTGCGCATCCCCGATTTTAATCGCGCCTCCATTGGCGGTCCTGCCTCCAGCTGCCTGGGCCCTAAGTTCTGGAATTCCCTCCCTTAATCTCTCCGCCTCTCTACCTCTTTCTTCTCCTTTAAGACGCTCCGTAAAAGCTACCAAGCTTTTGGTCACCTGTCCGAATATCTCTGTGTGGCTTGGTGTCAAATTTTGGTTTGATAACGCTCCTGTGAAACGCACAATACTCCTCACAAAACATGCCTCAGTCAAGTGGCCACTCTTCATGTATGAGCCTAGACACTGAGTGGTAGATGGACAATTAAAGCGTCCCTACCGCTACCCCGGCTGAGACCAGCATCATTGGCCCGGATTTTGCGGTGGGTAATGACGGCGAACTTGTCAGCGCTCGCCGTCATTACCCCTCTGAAACTGACCGTAACTTCAGGATTATGCGCATGCGCAGCTAAACGTGGAAATCCTGAAGTTGCGGTCAGTCATTCCCTACTCCGCCACAGGCTGCGCTGTGGAACACCCCATACCGGCAATCAGTAAAATCACTTGAACTGACGAAAACTTCCCCATTTCCACTCTAATATCACTGTTAAACACCCCATAAAAAGTTAAGCCTTGTTGAAAGAGGTGTAACTGGGTTTTCAATGGCGTACAACCCCATATTGCCTGCTGAACAACCATTTTGGCCATGATAAATTAATTTTATATTTGTGGAACATCAAATTACTCCATTATGATAAATATTGCTAGATTTTTAAAATAATGAAAAATATTTTTTTAAGTTTGTTTATATTTCAGCTTCTACCTTAACCCTATGTGTATGTCCCAATATTTATCTTCTCTGTAAAAATTTTAAAAAGTGAATGATAATCAGTGCTTTTTATTTCCTGGTTTGCTGTCTGTGAGAATTCTTCAATGTGATTGGCTGCTTAGACAGCTTGATGTCATCACTGCTGCTGTAGGCTGCAGATCCCCTTTTGACAGCGCTACAATCAAATTAAGGTCGAGAAAGCTATAGTGTTCGCCACAGAGGTCGCGAGATCTTTGTGGGCAGCTTTCTTCAAGGTCAGCGTCGAGCGCCATCACTTCGCCGCTGACCGAAAACTCTAGACCATTGTGTCACTGGGATAGTGTTGAGAAGCAGCAGCAAGAGATTTTGAAAAGGGATACTGTTTTCAGGACTTCCATCAATCGGAACTCAAAATGATGAACAGTCATGCAGAGTGTTACGCAGTTCTAGCTTTCTGTCGACACCTTTACTCACGTAAATGGCTGTTTTCATAAGCAGACCGTTGGCTCGGCTTTCCCTGGATTTATTGGTGGATTTGGGAGCAGAAAGCTGCTCAGGAATGCGCTCTGCCAATGGGACTCTCCCTGCCGAAGTCATAATGACCCCAAGGCCAGAAATACATATGGCATCAGTAGGGCATCTCCGTGACAAGCAGAAGTCCCACCCCCGAAAGATGCACCCAAGTCGGGAGGGAGTGGAAGGAGTGTGGAAAGCCTAGGCCAGATTCTCTTATGAACGAAAACCTGTAACTTTATCCTGCTGGGTATGAAATAAAAGAAGGAACTTGCATTTCTGTAGCGCCTTTCACAACCACATGATGCCCCAAAGCAATTTACAGCCAATGAAGTACTTTTGTAGCACTAGCATTTTGTATTACTAGCACTTACTAGTCCTGTGCCAGTGTACCACTGATTTGTTTTGTGCTTCTTCCCTACAATTCATCTCCAAGGAACCTTGTACAACATTTAGTGCACTCAATGAAGGTACAATCTCTGTTTCTAACCAGAAAGTAAGGTCAGCAAAGATAGTGCCGATGCTACCACAGTGTCAGCCGTGGCTCAGTGGGTAGCACTGTCGCCTCTGAGTCAGAAGGTTGTGGGACTTGACTCCAGGGACTTGAGCACAAAAATCTAGGCGTAGGCCATTCAGCCCCTCGAACCTGTTCTGAAATTAGCCTGTTCATTCAATTAGATCATGGCTGATCTGTTCCTTAATCCTATTTACGCGCCTTAGTTCCATATCCCTTGATACCCTTACCTAACAAAAATCTATCAATCTCAGACTTCAAGGCTCCAATTGACCCCCAACATACATAGCCATTTGGGGGAGAGAGTTCCAGATTTCCACCACCCTTTGTGTGAAGAAGTGCTTCCTGACATCACCCCTGAACGGCCTGGCTCTAATTTTAAGATTATACCCCCTTGTTCTGGACTCCCCCCACCAGAGGAAATAGTTTCTCTCGATCTACCCTATTGAATCCCTTAATCATTTTAAGCACCTCGGTCACATCATCCCTCAACCTTCGTGGCTCAGTGGGTAGCGCTCTTGCCTCTGAGTCAGAATGTTGTGGGTTCAAGTCCCACTCCAGGAACTTGAGCACATAATCCAGGCTGACATCCAGTGCAGTACTGAGGGAGCTCTGCACTGTTGGAGGTGCTGCCTTTCAGATGAGATGTTAAACCGAGGCCCCGTCTGCCCTCTCAGGTGGATGTAAAAGATCCCATGGCACTCTTTCGAAGAAGAGCAGGCGGAGTTCTCCCCGGTGTCCTGGGGCCAATATTTATCCCTCAACCAACATCACTAAAAACAGATTATCTGGTCATTATCACATTGCTGTTTGTGGGAGCTTGCTGTGTGTAAATTGGCTGCTGCGTTTACAACAGTGACTACACTCCAAAAGTACTTCATTGGCTGTGAAGCGCTTTGGGACGTCCTGAGGTTGTGAAAGGCGCTGTAGAAATGCAGGTTTTTCTTTTGCCTCCAGTGATTACAGCCTGTGTAAGTGATATATTGTTTGGCGGTTGGATGACCACACAGTGAGAAACTCCATCCCTGAGGGGATTCTAGGCACAATCCAGAGTAATGCCTGTTATGAATCTTATGATCCAAGAAGAAAGACTCATGAAATAACACTGGACGGCCAGCTGGTGGCGCCGTCCAAGGAGTATAAATACTCGGGCGTGGGGCCCAGCTTTTCCAAGACATTTTGTACACAGGAACTAGGGAAGTACAACTAGACCTCCATGTTTTGAAACAAGTTGATTAAAGCCTTGCTTTATACTCGAACCAAGTGCGTAGTGAGTTTTATTATGTCAATGCCCCTGTGGAAAAGTCTCCAGCAAAAGCAGAGATGGTGTGTCAATTAACTCCTTCAAAACTGAAAAAAATATCTGGTTAGAAATGGTTTGTGTGGTGAACATTTTCTATACCTTAATACCACAACAAGATCACAGGGGGTGGGGGTTAAATTGGGTCGTGTTTTTCAGACGCTACGCGGCCTCCTAAGACTCACTTCCGAGCGGACGTGCGCCGTCCGCCATATTGAGCGGTGACAAACAAGAGGCGTCCTTTACCCGCGCCTGAAGCAGGCATTATGGCTGTTTGCATATGCTAATAATGTCTGCTTCAGGTCCCTGCTGCAACAGTGGTTTGTCCCGAGGCAGCGAGAAGTTCAGGCCCGCCGGCAGCGGCCCTCAGGGAAGTTCCGGGAGAGGGAGGATTCGGATTTGGGGTAATGGTGGGCGGGGAGGGAGTGGGGTGGCAATCACCGGGACTGTGGAGTCACAGGGATGGGGGGCACTCCTGCTCCTCCTGGCTCCACAGAATGGTGGTTTTAATTATTTTTTTTAAAAACTTACATTTGGTTGCAATCCTGAGCGAGGTAGGCCCAACACCTGCCCCACTCATCGGGAACTAATAGCTCAAGGGGTCCTTCAACAAGCGTTAGGCCCCTCATTAACATATTTAAAGGGACTAACGCCTGTTTTAAGCGGCAACCCGGGATTTGGTGCAGGCTGAGCCACTGATAATTGGGCATGCGGTGTGCCTGTTTGACGCCCGAAAAACGGGCACAACCCATACCAATTTCTAGCTCTACTTTTCTAGGCTGAAAAGCCCAGGTCTTTCCAGTCGCGTCTCATAACTCGGACCCCTGACACTAGGGATTAGCCTCATGGGTCTTCTCTGCACTGCCTCCAGAGCTTGAATGTTTCCCCTTGTTTCTTGATGACCAGAACTGGACACAGCACTCAAGGTCCAGTCTGACCAGAGCCCTGTACATTGTGATCATTACCTCCTCCTATGTACATTCTACTAAAATGCTTCCTGTGGTAAACAAACAGCCAATAATGGAAATGTGGGGGGAATTTGATATTCTGGAGCTGACCTCAATTGCATTTGAGAGTCAGGGAGATGTTTTGCAGCACATTCTTTCAGAAGATGTGCTGAGGTGGGGTAGAATCCATGATGGGGCACAATCATGGGTGGTTTCTGGAAGGCCTAAACGATGAACTTAGCTTCAAACCACACATGCAGTCCATCGCCAAGAACGCCAATTTCCAATTCCGAAATATCACCCACCTCCATCCCTACTTCACCTGCACCATTGTTAAAACAATCACCCCATGCCTTTGTCACCCAGGTTTGAGTCTCCAACACTTCCCCTCCGGCCCAAGTCATGCCTTCCCCGCTCCCCCTCCCATCACCATACCCTATCCTGTATTAAACGCTGCTTACCCTTTATCCCAGATTTGGCTGACATCCACAGACTCCTCATCCCCCGTGACATTGATTTCAAAGCCCTCGTTCCCATTTACAAATCCCTCCATGGTCTCCCCCTACCGTAACCCTGTAACATCTTCTGGCCCTATGTTCCAGCTCACATCATCTGCTCTTCTGAGTCCGGGCTGCTATGCATCCTCCCCACTCCCGCATCTCCACCATCACTGGTAGAGCCTTCAGAGGCTTTTGATAAGGTCCCGCATAAGAGATTGGCATGTAAAGTTAAGGCACATGGGATTGGGGGCAAGGTATTGACTTGGATAGAGAACTGGTTGGCAGACAGAAAGCAAAGAGTTGGAATAAACGGGTCTTTTTCCGAGTGGCAGGCAGTGACTAGTGGGGTACCGCAGGGATCGGTCCTTGGACCTCAGCTATTCACAATATATATTAATGATCGAGACAAGGGAACTAGATGTAATATCTCCAAATTTGCAGACAACACAAAGCTGGGTGGGCGTGTGTGCTGTGAGGAGGATGCCGAGAAACTCCAGGATGATTTGGACAGGTTGGGTGATTGGGCAAAAGCATGGCAGATGCAATATAACGTGGATAAATGTGAGGTTATCCACTTTGGTGGCAAAAACAGGAAGGCAGATTATTATCTGAATGGCAATAGGTTGGGAGAAGGGGAAGTGCAACGAGACCTGGGTGTCCTTGTGCACCAGTCGCTGAAGGTAAGCATGCAGGTGCAGCAGGCGGTTAAGAAGGCAAATGGTATGTTGGCCTTCGTAGCGAGAGGGTTTGAGTACAGGAACAAGGATGTCTTACTGCAGTTGTACAGGGCCTTGGTGAGACCACATCTGGAGTATTGTGTGCAGTTTTGGTCGCCTTATCTGAGGAAGGATGTTCTTGTCATGGAAGGAGTTCAGTGAAGATTCACCAGGCTGATACCTGGGATGGCAGGAATGACGTATGAGGAGAGATTGGGACGATTGGACTTGTACTTGCTGGAGTTTAGAAGAATGAGAGGGGATCTTATTGAAACTTATAAAATTCTAACAGGATTAGACAGACTAGATGCTGGAAGGATGTTCCCGATGGTCGGGGAGTCCAGAACCAGGGGTCACAGTCTGAGGATAAGGGGTAAGCCATTTAGGACAGAGATGAGGAGGAATTTCTTCACCCAGAGAGTGGTGAACATGTGGAATTCTCTACCACAGAAGGCAGTTGAGGCCAATTCATTAAATATATTCAAGAAGGAGTTGGATATATTTCTTAAGGCTAAAGGGATCAAGGGATATGGGGAGAAGGCAGGGACAGGGTACTGAATTTGGATGATCAGCCATGATCTCATTGAATGGCGGAGCAGGCTCGAGGGGCCGAATGGCCTACTCCTGCTCCTATCTTCTATGTTTCTATGTTTCAACCATCACTCTGTAACTGCCTCCCAAAAGCCCTCCTGCCTTCTACATCTCTTCGCCACCTTCAAACGCCTCCTCAAACACTACCTGTCCGACCAAGCCTTCGGTCACCTCGATCAACCTTCTCCCAATTCCTTAAGCCAGGCACCCGTAGATCACTGCTAAAAAAAAAGTTACTTCCCAACAAAGTGCTATAGCGTACCCATCTGAGGAACTAAAACTCAAAGCTATAGGGGCTGACTGTCTCCCCTGGAGAGGGGCTACAACCACTCGGCCCATTAAGAAGACGTTAATAATGGAAAAGCCTAATGAGACAAAGAGGGAAAAATTCAGTATCGCCCCGTTTGGGGCGCCATTATCGGCCGTGCGCAAAGTTTAGCGCCTGGCGCTAATTATCGCCTCCGACAGCAAACTTGGCTTTTATCGCCCCTGGAGGTGATTGGAGCGCTAAATCAGGCGCTTCACACCTGTCTTAAGGTGCAAAGGCCGAGGAGCGAGGCGCTACCTCAGAGTGCTGGCGAAGCAAGGAAGGGCAAATCAAAATGAACCTGCAATGTGCTGCTCAGTACCCAAAACTCCTTCACACAGTGTTGAATCTCTCCAGAAGTCTCTCTCTCTCTCTCTCAGAATGCGTGATGCAAAAATGTCACCGACAAAAAAAGGCAGGAAGCGGTCGCCTTTAAATAGCGCTCCCCCAGTCCCTTTCTGACAGCATAATGCTCCCCTCAACCTGTCGTTGCTAGTGGCAGGCGGTAAGGCAGGGGGCGCCATTCAATATCCGGCCAGGGGCACTACCGGGGCGTTGCGCACTCGACTGACATCACGATCTGTCAGCGCAGGAGGTCGTGGTGGTAGTGTTTAGCGCCGCCGCAAAATGTCGAGTTAATTTATCAAGCGGCGCAAACATCACCGCACCCGGGTGCGAGTTGCTTTGCCCCATTAGCGCCCTCTTAAGGCGCTAACGGGAGGCGCAAACAACTGAATTTCCCCCCCAAAATGCCTCCATTTTAAAAGTCTTAAATGATTGATGAGAGGATGTATTCAGAGTCCAAATCAAAGCTGGGTTCTGTCCTCAAAACACAATGCTAGTTTGGGAATTTGCTTGTTTTTGCTTTTCTGAGCAAGTAGTTCCTTGTGAATCATAGGCTGAACCAAAGATGTGCTGGTCTAAGGCAGCCATTTTAGTTGCATTATAGAAGACCCTATATGCATTAGTGTAATACAAACAGAAAATACTGGAGACACTCAGCAGGCCAGGCGGCATCCATGGAGAGAGAAACAGAGTTAACGTTTCAGGTCGATGACCCTTCTAAACAACTGGACAAAGTTAGAGATGTAACAGGTTTTTAAGCAAGTGCAGGGGCAGAGAAAGGGGGGAGGGGAGGAAAGAACAAAAGGGAAGGTCTGTGTTCGGGTGGAAGGCAGGAGAGATTAAATGACAAAAGGGATGATGGTGCGAGGTAAAAGGAGATGGTAATGGGACACGTAAAGAAATAAAAGATGGGTCTAGAGCAGGTGTAAATGGCACTGGCAGAATCATTACCAGCAACTGCTGTCCGAAAAAATGGGAGCATTGGTTATGATCTAAAGTTGTTGGACTCGATGTTGAGGCCAGAAGGCTGTAAAGTGCCTGATCGAAAGATGAAATGCTGTTCCTCTTGCATTGGTATAATGTGCTGTTATTTGGAGAATTTCAGTCAAAATAAAAATGTCCACAACAAATTGTGACGGCCCTTGTTCCCACCCGTTATGTGCCACTGGGATATTCCTGCAGCCCACATCCAACCTACACAACCCCAGTGAAGACCTCACCTGGCATCTTCTCAGGACCAGAAACCTCAGCAGATACCGGCTAACCTGGCACTCTTGTCGGAGTGCCGTGCAGCTGGCTGTTGGAGCACTGACCTTTGTTGAAGCCAATCAACCAAACCTGAAGGCTTTGTTTGCTGTCGGGGCTAATGATGGCGGTGAGATCATAACCAGGAGGAGGAGCTGCAGCTGTGGCAAGACAAAGCGAGACAGAGGTTTAAAGACAGGAAATAAAGCCAGAATGGAGCTTACAGTCGAGCCGCCAACTCTGATTGGACATAGTCCTGGAAGGCTCATCACGTGACCTCCCGCCTCCAACACTGCCCTTTTTCACCCCATCTCCAATATTTTTATAATCTATATATATAAAAGGATATGTCTATCTGTCTGTCTCTCTGTCTGTCTCTCTGTCTGTCTCTCTTTCTGTCTCTCTGGCCGGCTATACAATCAAAAGTTATAGAGCGTACCTACACATATGTTATATCAAAAGAAAGCTCATCATTAGGGGACTCTTGTAGGCGTATTTACTTTTTGCTCGGACAAAAATTGTGCCGACGGTATCCAAAAAACTTTCAAAATTCCTCTCATTATCCGTTCATTTGCATCGAGTGGGGGCGGGTTCATTGTGTGTGCGGGCGGGCCATCCTACAGTTGAGTGACGTGATGATTGACCAATCCTACAGTTCAGTGACCTGATGGTTGACCAATCGGTGCATGTGTGGGCGGGCCTAATCATTCTGAACCGAGGTGAGTCGCCGCCATCTTGATTCCAAACTTTTCATTTCTTTTTCCCACTTTCTGCGTGTTTCTTTTCAAATCTACATTTCCAGCAAAAAAAAAGTTGCTTTTAAAACACAAATTGTTTTTAAAAAAAGTTAATTAATTTGTAAATCTTTTCTCTAACATCTAGAATTTTCCTACCTTTCACCGTTTTTCCAGGCCTGTAAGCCTGGGCCTCTGTTGCCCAGCCACGCCCGAGCTAGGCACCACCCGTCGCGCTCAACAAGCGGCTCGCGATCGCCGCCATCTTTGTGAAGGCTGGAGGGGGCGGGCCTGAGCCGAGCGTCGCCACCGCCTCCATCTTAGTAAAGGCGGGTGGGGCAGGAGTCAGCGCGCGCGACTTGAGTCCGGCCGGGCCTCACGCGGTAGGTTGCGCGGCGGCGGCTCTCTCTCTGCTCTTGAAGCCGGCTCGGGCGGGGGGCGGGGCTCGGGAGATCAGGCCTCGGGAGATCGGGGGGGGCGGGGCTCGGGAGATCGGGGTTCGGCAGATCGGGGCTGGGGGGGGGCGGGGCTCGTGAGATCGGGCCTCGGGAGATCGGGGGGGGCGAGCCTCGGGAGATGGGGGGGCGGGGCTCGGGAGATCGGAGATCGGGCCTCGGGAGATCGGCGCTCGGGAGATCGGGGGACGGGGCTCGGGAGATCGGGCCTCGGGAGGGCAGGGGGCGGGGCTCGGGACATCGGGGGCGGGGCTCGGGACATCGGGAGATCAGGGGGCAGGACATCGGGAGATCGGGGGGCGGGACATCAGGACATCGGGGGGCGGGACATCGGGAGATCGGGGGGCGGGACATCGGGAGATCGGGGGGCAGGACATCGGGAGATCGGGGGCGGGACATCGGGCGATCGGGGGGCGGGACATCAAGAGATCGGGGGGGCGGGGCTCGGGGGCTCCCCCCCTCTCCCCCTCCTTCCCTCCTTCCCCCTTCACCCCATCGCCGGGGAGAGGGTCTGCTGGCTCCCCCCTCCCTTTCTCCCCCACCTCCACCCCCTCTCCCTCCTCTCCCCCCTCCTCCCCCTCCCCTCCCCCCACTCCTCCCACCCTCCCCTCCCCTCTCCCCTTCCTCCCCCCCTCCCCCCTCCTCCCCCCCTCCCCTCCCCTTCCTCACCCCCTCCCCCTCCCCCCCCTTTCCCCCCTTCGCCCCAGTCGCGCTCTCTCTTCCCCCGTCACTCTCTCTCTTCCCCCCAGTCGCGCTCTCTCTTCCCCCCAGTCGCGCTCTCTCTTCCCCCAGTCGCGCTCTCTCTTCCCCCCAGTCGCTCTCTGTCTCTCTCTTCCAACAACAACATGCCCTCAAAAATCCCTCGGCACCGCCGGGCACTTGAGCTAGTAACTAATAAACGAATGTGTTTGAAGAAAATGAAAAAGACAGACATTTTTTCTTAGTGACCCTATTTTCTGCTGGAATAACAACAGAAAGTGCTGGAAACACTCAGCAGGTCAGGCAGCAGTGAGGAGAGGAGAAACAGAGTCAACGGTTCAGGTCGAACCCGTCATCAGAACTGGGAAAGGTTAGGGAGGAGAGATTTTTAATCAGGGGCAGGGAGGAGGGGAGGAAAGAACAAAGGGAAGGTCTGTGATAGGCTGGAAGGCACGAGAGACTGACTGACAAAAGGGATGATGGTGCAAGGCAAAAGGAGAGGTAATGGGACAAGTTAAGAAACAAAAGCTGGCTCGAGATGAGGTGTGAATGATGATGGCAGCAACATTAACAGCTACCATGGGAGAAAACAAGAGAAAAAAAAGAAAGAAATACAAGGGGCCAATTTATAGTCTGAAATTGTTGAACTCGATGTTGAGTCCGGAAGGCTGTAAAGTGCCTAATCGAAAGATGAGGTGCTGTTCCTCGAGCTTACGCTGAGCTTCATTGGAACAGTGTAAGAGACCAAGGACGGAGAGATCAGAGTGGGAGTGGAGCAGAGAATTAAAGTGACAGGCGACCGGAAGCTCGGGGTCACCCTTACGGACTGAACGGAGGTGTTCCGCAAAGTGGTCGTCCAACCTGCGTAGAGGAGACCATCGTGAACAGCGAATACAGTATACTAAATTGCAAGAAGTACAAGTAAATCGCTGTTTCACCTGGAAGGGGTGTTTGGGGCCCTGGACAGTGGGAAGGGGGGAGGTAAAAGGGCATCTCCTGTGCTTGCACGGGAAGGTGCTGGGCGAAGGGGAAGGGGTGTTGGGGGTGATAGAGGAGTGGACCAGGGTGTCACGGAGTGAGCGGTCCCTTCGGAATGCTGAAAGGGGAGGTGAGGGGAAGATGTGTTTGTTGGTGGGATCACGTTGGAGTTGGCAGGAATGCCGGATGATGATCCGTTGAATGTGGAGGCTGGTGGAGTGAAAGGTGAGGACAAGGGGAACCCTATCATGGTTCCGGGAGGGAGGGGAAGGGGTGAGAGCAGAAGTGCAGGAAATGGAATGGACACGGTCGAGGGCCATGTCAACCACGGTAGAGGGGAATCCTCGGTTGAGGACAAAGGAAGACATACCGGAAGCACTAGTATGGAAGGTGGTATCGTCACCTGTTTCTTAACTTCTCCCATTACCTCTCCTTTTGCCTTGCACCATCATCCCTTTGATCAGTCAATCTCTCCTGCCTGCCATCCCATCACAAACCTTCCCTTTGTTCTTTCCTCCCCTCCTCCCTGCCCCTGGTTAAAAATCACTCCTCCCTAACCTTTCCCAGTTCTGACGAAGGGTCAGCGACCTGAACCGTTAACTCTGTTTCTCCTCTCTTCGGTGCTGCCTGACCTGCTGAGTGTTTCCAGCACTTTCTGTTGTTATTTCAGATTTCCAGCACCCGCAGTATTTTGCTATTGTATTTTCTCCTGGATTTGCTGGCAGCAGTGTCCTGGATAGTCATTTTCAATTCCTGGAGACTCCAGGGCAATCCTGGAGGATTGGCAACCCAAGGTTACAGTGAACTGTCACTGGAGTCCGTTGGAGAATACAGCTGCAGATTTCCTGAGCTTCATTGCAGTGCTAAGTTATAACAATGAGTGGTATAATTTTAAACCACATGATTTGGTGGGACTATACAGCCGTTAATGAATGAAGGAATGTTCACCAATCTACAGTCCCATTGTTTACAGACAAGTGTGAACTATAAACGGAGTATCAATGGGACCTTCTTGTTACTACTCCAGGTAGACATCCAAACTGACCGAATCCTTCCCATTCGCATTCACTCTATAGAATTCCTGTTGTATCCGTGTGTTAATGGAGACACGGAATGCAGGAGTTGGTTTAACAGGTGTTTACTGAACAAAGTCTGGAGGTGAACTAAAAGATACAAGACACTTTACAGGCTTATATACCCGAGTGGTCACTACCGGTATTACAGTACACAGGGGCTCTTAAAGGTACATACACTACAATTCCTCCCCTTTTAGATAATTGGTACATAACATTTTAAGTAATCATTAATTAACATGTTTACAAGAACAATAATCTACACATTTGCTGCAGTTAATCAATTATAAGTCAGTCTCTCTGGAGGCTTCCTGACTCGGTCCGGATAACGCCTCGGTGGTGTAGTAGTTTTCGGTGGTGTAGTAGGTTCTTTTGGCAAGGTCGATTCGGCTTGAATGCCAGTGTCGGGTTCATCTGGTTCCAGTATCACCGGATCGGAGGTAGATACTATGGGTATCTCTGCTTCATCATTAGGCGTATAGAGTTGTGGTGTAGGTTGTCCCTTTTCGGATGACTCTATGATCTGGTCAGCATGGCGCCTTATTATACTTTCTCCAATGTCCACGGTATACATCAGCGGTCCTAGTCGTGTGCAAATAGTTCCAGGCTGCCATTTCTCGGTACGGTAGTCCCGGGCCAAAACTTGTTGACCTATCTGGAAGGTTCTAGTTGGCCTTTCATTCATGCCTTGAAATTGCCAGTTCTCTACGTCCCTTCTGATGTTTGGCTTGATCAAATCCAGCCGGCATCTTAGTCTTCTATTGAAAAACATCATGGCGGGAGTTTGTTTTGTAACCACATGTGTTGCATTCCTGTGCGCAAACAAGAAGTTATCTACCTTATGTTGTAGATTTATGTCTTCATTACCCATGGCCTTTATGGCCTTCTTGAAGGTCTGGACAAACCTTTCAGCTAATCCATTGGTGGCGGGATGGTATGGGGCGGACGTGTAGTGCTTAACCCCATTGTTTTTTAAGAACTTCCTGAATTCTTCGGACACAAATTGCCGTCCATTATCAGAACAGATCTGTTCAGGCAGCCCATTCCTGGCAAATATGGTCCTTAATACTGTGATGGTTTTTTCCGTGGTGGTGGAAGACATCTTTATTACCTCCGGCCACTTGGAGTGTGCATCAACCGCGATTAAGAACATTGAGTCCATAAATGGACCAGCAAAGTCGATATGTACCCTTTGCCATGGAGATGAGGGCCACTCCCATGGATGTAGAGGGGCTTGTGGTGGGGCGTTTTGGACCTTCTGGCATCCTAGACAGCTCTTGGTCATTTCTTCGATGTCTCCATCGATACCTGGCCACCACACAAACGCTCTGGCTAGGTTCTTCATTTTCACTCCACCCAGATGCCCCTCGTGAAGCTCCTTTAGCACTTTATCCTGGAGTTTGGGTGGAATCACCACTCTGGATCCACACATCAAGGTTCCTCGGCACACTGACAGCTGTTCTCTTCTTTGCGAGAATGCTGGCAACAGTGGTTCGCCATGTGCTGGCCATCCCTTTACCGTTAAATCGTAGACTCGTGAGAGAGTCGGGTCATTTCTCGTTTCCTTTTCAATGGTAGAATTTGTTACTGGTAGACATTCCACTATGGTTGAGTGGAACATCTCCACTGGGTCCACTGTAGGTGCCTCTTCTACCGTTGGCAATGGTAGGCGCGATAAACCGTCAGCATTCCCATGCTGTTTTGATCCTTTGTATTCTATGTCATATTGGTGTGCCCCTAGGAAAAGGGACCACCTCTGTAGCCTTTGCGCTGTCATAATGGGAACGCCCTTTTTAGGGTTGAATATGGAGACGAGGGATTGATGGTCAGTCAACAAGGTAAATTTTTGTCCGTGTAGGTAATGGTTGAATTTCTTCACTCCCCACACCAGGCTGAGTGCTTCCCTGTCGATCTGGGCATAGTTACGCTCAGCTGAGTTCAATGAGTGTGATGCAAAAGCTATCGGCCGCTCCGAGCCATCAGGGAATCTATGCGATAATACCGCTCCTATGCCGTAAGGGGATGCATCGCACGCCAGTCTGATTGGCAGTGATGGGTTGTAATGAGCCAACACTTCCTTGGACGTGATCAAGCCTTTGCATTTATGGAAGGCACGTTTACAGTCTTCGCTCCATTTCCAAATTACTCCCGTTTGTAGCAGTGCGTTAAGAGGGTGCAGAACAGTTGACAAGTTCGGTAAAAATTTATGATAGTAATTTATCAATCCCAGGAATGACCTTAATTGTGAGACATTTTCAGGTGCTGGGGCTTTTATGACCGCTTCAATTTTTTCAGGTGACTTATGCAACCCTTCTTCGTTAATTATATGGCCACAATATGATATTTGTTTCTGGAAAAATTTGCACTTGGGGCGATTTGCTCGTAGGCCCCGTTCTCTCAGCCTAGTGAGCACCTGCTCCAAATTGGCAAGGTGCTCGTTGTCGTTTTCTCCTGTTATAAGGATGTCGTCTAGGTAGCATTGAGTCCCCGGAATCCCTTGCAGGACTTGCTCCATAGCTCTTTGCCAGATAGCTGGAGCTGATGCTACTCCGAAAACCAGTTGATTGTACTGGTACAGGCCTTTGTGTGTGTTCATCGTGAGATACTTTTTAGAGGCCTCCTCAACCTCCATCTGTAGATATGCCTGTGCCAAGTCAATTTTGGTGAAACGTTTCCCTCCGGATAGTGAGGCGAAAATATCTTCTATCCTCGGAAAAGGATACTGTACCGTGTGAAGAACCGGGTTTACAGTCACCTTGAAGTCCCCACAGATGCGAATTTTTCTCTGTTCTTCAGATTTATCATTATTTAACGTTTTCTTCATGACTGGGACGATGGGTGTTGCCCACTCGCTCCAATCTACCTTGGATAACACGCCTGCCTTTTCCAAATTCTCCAGCTCTGCCTCGACTGCCGGACGAATTGCGTATGGCACCGGCCTTGCCTTAAAAAACTTGGAAATTGCCGCATCTTCCACTTTTATTGAGGCGGTGACGCCTTTCAAGGTTCCTAGTTCCTGTTGAAACATTTCTTTGGCGTTGGCCAAGATGTCTTTTAATCGTTCAGGTATGACGTCATCATCATTTTTTTTCTTACTGGTCACCGTCAGTGCCTGAATGAAGTGCCAGTCTAAACGTATCTTCCTGATCCATTCACGTCCCAACAGCGGTGGACCACCATCTTGCAGAACGTATAAATACAACTTCTGTATTTCCTTGCCGTTGTATACAACAGGCACCGTTATTTTCCCTCTGGGGTATACTTTCTGCCCCGTATATGTCTTCAAGATAATGGATGTGTCTTTCAAAGGTATATGTGGAAATAGCCGCTCGTAATCCCGTCGACTTATGACGGTCAGAGCTGATCCTGTATCTAGCTCCATTTTAACTGGGGACCCCGCTATCGTGAGGGTAACCCAAATGGTCTGGTAATCTTCTTTGGCAATTACATTATGTAATTTGAGACAGCTTAGTCTCTGGTTTCCAGAGTCGCTATCGCTCTTCTGGTCTTCGGAGCTACTGTCCGTCATCATTTGTACCTTTCTGTACTTTTCCTTATTGATTTTTTTTCTGTCAGTGGATTTTTTGTTTCCAGATTGGCATACACGTGCAATGTGTCCCATCTTTCCGCATTGCCTGCATGCTTTGTCCTTGAACCAGCAGTCCCTCTGGTCATGGGTGGATCTGCCGCAGCGATAACATCTCTCGAAACCCCGTGTCATTTCATGGGTGCCGAAGTCCTGTGGCTTTTGCTGTATCTCTGCAGCTCCTCTTGCTGCTGCTTCGTATGATACAGCCACACTGAAAGCCTTGTCCAGTGTCAAATCTTTCTCAGAAAGTAGCCTTTTCTGTGTTCCTTCACTTAGGAGACCGCAGACGAATTTGTCTCGTAGAGAATCTGCCAGTCCTGCCCCGAATTGGCAGTGCTTTGACAGCTTTCTTAATTCGGTGAGGTAATCAGCGTTACTTTCATTCTTGTGCTGATTCCTCCTGAAGAATTTGAATCATTCCGCTATCAGCAGCGGTGTTGGGTTTAAGTGCTCCTGTAGGGTATCAACAATCTCCTTAAAATTCTTGTCCATCGGTTTGGCTGGAGTGATTAAGTTTCGTAACAGCCCGTATGTCCTTGCGCCCATCAGATTTAGAAGTACCGATGCCTTTTTATCATCCTCTACTTCATTCGCTGTGCAATACACCTCCACTCTTTTCACATATGTGGTCCAATCCTCTATATCACTATCGAAAGCAGTAATATTGCCAGTCTTAGGCATCCTGAAAATCAAAAATGGCGCCTCCCGCGCTTTCCTTTCTTCCCTGCCGAGAAAAAAATGGCGCCTCCCGCGCTTTCCCGCCGCTGCCGCTGCTGACAACACTGTTCTCCGCGGTTTTTATTTACACAGATATTTTTAATAGTTGGAGACTCGTTCCCGCCAGACTCTCTGGGACTTTTCCCTCCCTCTGCTTGGTCCGAACGCCGACCTGCTTTGCAGCGCCGGCCGTCTCCCGAGTGCTCCACCCTCCGTCTCTGTTTGCCTCCGCCTTCCGACTCGCTGCTCGGCCCCGCTGCAGAGCCACCCGATCGAGCCCCAGCCCGCCGACCAGGAAGGATTAGTGCAGTACCTGCCACCAGCCCGGCTAGCTGGTGAAACCACAGGTTTTTTTTTCTTTTTTTTTCTTCGACCTTCGTCTGAGGAATCGATCTCCTTGAGGTGCTGCCGAATTGCAGGTAAGTCCGTTTCCAATTCGTCGCCACTGTTGTATCCGTGTGTTAACGGAGACACGGAATGCAGGAGTTGGTTTAACAGGTGTTTACTGAACAAAGTCTGGAGGTGAACGAAAAGATACAAGACACTATACAGGCTTATATACCCGAGTGGTCATTACCGGTATTACAGTACACAGGGGCTCTTAAAGGTACATACACTACAATTCCGACGAACCTGCCTAAACAACCGAGAATGCGCACAGGACAGGGATGCTTACTGCTGTGTCGGGCTTTCTAATTATATATGGAGAAAGACAGACTTGAAGGGGGAGATATTCAGGGTGCGTCAGATCAACGGATAATTTTTTACAAAGCAAATTGGCCTCGATTTTTAACTCCAGGTGGATTCCCCGCTCAGGCCTGAGTTAAAATTACAGTCGGGTCTCAATGATGTCATCGGGCCGCAACATGCATATGTACAGAAGGACCCTCCCTAAACCTCTCCGCCTCTCTACCTCTCTCTCCTCCTTTAAGACGCTCCTTAACACCTACCTCTTTGACCAAGCTTTTGGTCATCTGCCCCAATATCTCCTAATGTGACTCGGTGTGAAATGTTGTTTGATAATCGCTCCTGTGAAGCGCCTTGGGACGTTTTACTACATTAAAGGGGCCATATAAGTACAAGTTGTTGTTATTGTTGTTGGCTCCGGGCGGGTGTCCTAGGTGCCTGCTCAGGAGAGTGGGTTAAAATTGCAGATGTTGCGATCAGGGCGGCTTTCGGACAGGCGAGAGCCAGGGTGATTGTAACCGCCCACCCGACAGGTTTCTGCTGAGCGCGTAGGGTTAAAATCACCCCCCAATATCTTCATTTTTTGTCATACCTGGAGGCACTGACAATCGCTGAGCTACAGTTCCATACTGGGGATGTCATCCAAATGGGGTATAGAAAGAAAGAACTTGCATTGCTATAGCACCTTTCACAACCTCAGGACGTCCCAAAATACTTCACAGCCAATGAAGTACTGTCACTGTTGTAATGTAGAATACACAGCAGCCAATTTGCGCACAGCAAGCTCCCACAAACAGCAATGTGATAATGGCCAGATAATCTGTGTTTTAGGGATTTGGTTGAGGGATAAATATTGTCCAGGACACCGGGGAGAACTCCCCCCTGCTCTTTGAAATAGTGCCATGGGATCTTTTATGTCCACCTGAGGCCTCGGCTTAACATCTCCTCTGAAAGACAGCACCTCCGACAGTGCAGCACTCCCTCAGCACTGCACTGGAGTGTCAGCCTAGCATTTTGTGCTCAAGTCCCTGGAGTGGGACTTGAACTCACAACCTTCTGACTCAGAGGCAAGAGTGCTGCCCACTGAGCCACGAAGGTTGAGGGATGATGTGATTGAGGTGTTTAAAACGATTAAAGGATTCAATAGGATAGATCGAGAGACACTGTTTCCTCTGGTGGGGGGAGTCCAGAACGAGGGGGCATAACCTTAAAATTAGAGCCAGGCCGTTCAGGGGTGATGTCAGGAAGCACTTCTTCACACAAAAGGTGGTGGAAATCTGGAACTCTCCCCACAAATGGCTATGTATGTTGGGGGTCAATTGCAGCCTTGACGTCTGAGATTGATAGATTTTTGTTAGGTAAGGGCATCAAGGGATATGGAACTAAGGCGCGTAAATAGGATTAAGGAACAGATCAGCCATAATCTAATTGAATGAACAGGCTAATTTCAGAACAGGTTCAAGGGGCTGAAGGGCCTACTCCTGTTCCTATGTTCCCAATGGTGGAGCAGGTTCAAGGGGCTGAAGGGCCTACTCCTGTTCCTATGTTCCCAATGGTGGAGCAGGCTCAAGGGGCTGAAGGGCCTACTCCTGTTCCTATGTTCCCAATGGTGGAGCAGGCTCGAGGGGCTGAAGGGCCTACTCCTGTTCCTATGTTCCCAATGGTGGAGCAGGTTCAAGGGGCTGAAGGGCCTACTCCTGTTCCTATGTTCCCAATGGTGGAGCAGGTTCGAGGGGCTGAAGGGCCTACTCCTGTTCCTATGTTCCCAATGGTGGAGCAGGTTCAAGGGGCTGAAGGGCCTACTCCTGTTCCTATGTTCCCAATGGTGGAGCAGGCTCGAGGGGCTGAAGGGCCTACTCCTGTTCCTATGTTCCCAATGGTGGAGCAGGCTCAAGGGGCTGAAGGGCCTACTCCTGTTCCTATGTTCCCAATGGTGGAGCAGGTTCGAGGGGCTGAAGGGCCTACTCCTGTTCCTATGTTCCCAATGGTGGAGCAGGCTCGAGGGGCTGAAGGGCCTACTCCTGTTCCTATGTTCCCAATGGTGGAGCAGGCTCAAGGGGCTGAAGGGCCTACTCCTGTTCCTATGTTCCCAATGGTGGAGCAGGCTCAAGGGGCTGAAGGGCCTACTCCTGTTCCTATGTTCCCAATGGTGGAGCAGGCTCAAGGGGCTGAATGGCCTACTCCTGTTCCTATGTTCCCAATGGTGGAGCAGGCTCAAGGGGCTGAAGGGCCTACTCCTGTTCCTATGTTCCCAATGGTGGAGCAGGCTCAAGGGGCTGAAGGGCCTACTCCTGTTCCTATGTTCCCAATGGTGGAGCAGGCTCAAGGGCTGAAGGGCCTACTCCTGTTCCTATGTTCCCAATGGTGGAGCAGGTTCAAGGGGCTGAAGGGCCTACTCCTGTTCCTATGTTCCCAATGGTGGAGCAGGCTCAAGGGGCTGAAGGGCCTACTCCTGTTCCTATGTTCCCAATGGTGGAGCAGGTTCAAGGGGCTGAAGGGCCTACTCCTGTTCCTATGTTCCCAATGGCGGAGCAGGTTCAAGGGGCTGAAGGGCCGACTCCTGTTCCTATGTTCCCAATGGTGGAGCAGGTTCAAGGGGCTGAAGGGCCGACTCCTGTTCCTATGTTCCCAATGGTGGAGCAGGTTCAAGGGGCTGAAGGGCCTACTCCTGTTCCTATGTTCCCAATGGTGGAGCAGGTTCAAGGGGCTGAAGGGCCTACTCCTGTTCCTATGTTCCCAATGGTGGAGCAGGTTCAAGGGGCTGAAGGGCCTACTCCTGTTCCTATGTTCCCAATGGTGGAGCAGGTTCAAGGGGCTGAAGGGCCTAGTCCTGTTCCTATGTTCCCAATGGTGGAGCAGGCTCAAGGGGCTGAAGGGCCTAGTCCTGTTCCTATGTTCCCAATGGTGGAGCAGGCTCGAGGGGCTGAAGGGCCTACTCCTGTTCCTATGTTCCCAATGGTGGAGCAGGTTCAAGGGGCTGAAGGGCCTGCTCCTGTTCCTATGTTCCCAATGGATACTGATGGGGGGGAATGGCTTACCAGGGGAAGGCAGCAGCAGCCAACTTCCTGGCACCAGGGGTGGCTCTGCTGCACAGGACGGGAGGAAAAAGAGGGGTAGAACTATAGTAATAGGGGATTCTATTGTAAGGGGAATAGATAGGCGTTTCTGCGGCCGCAAACGAGACTCCAGGATGGTGTGTTGCCTCCCTGGTGCAAGGGTCAAGGATGTCTCAGAGCGGCTGCAGAACATCTTGGGAGGGGAGGGTGAACAGCCAGTTGTCGTGGTGCATATAGGTACCAACGAAATAGGTAAAAAACGGGATGAGGTCCTAAAAGCTGAATATAGGGAGTTAGGAGGTAAATTAAAAAATAGGACCTCAAAGGTAGTAATCTCAGGATTGCTACCAGTGCCACGTGCTAGTCAGAGTAGAAATAGAAGGATATTTCAGATGAATACGTGGCTAGAGGAATGGTGCCAGGGGAAGGGATTCAAATTCCTGGGACATTGGAACCGGTTCTGGGGGAGGTGGGACCAGTTCAAACCGGACGGTTTGCACCTGGGCAGCGCCGGGACTGATGTCCTAGGGGGAGTGTTTGCTAGTGCTCTGGGGGAGGGTTTAAACTAAAATGGCAGGTGTTTGGGAACCTGAGCAGGGGGACAGAGGAAAGGGAAACAAGGATAAAAGCAAATGATAGGAAGGAGAAAAACAAAAGTGGCAGTCAGAGAAATCAACGGTTTAAATCAAACATGGCCACAGTAAATAATAATTCTAATAGGTCTAAGAGCGTTAAAAAAACAAGCCTGAAGGCTTTGTGTCTCAATGCGAGGAGCATTCGTAAAAAGGTGGATGAATTAGCTGCGCAAATAGAGGTAAACGAATATGATTTGATTGGGATTACAGAAACATGGCTCCAGGGTGGCGAAGGCTGGGAACTCAACATCCAGGGGTATTCAATATTCAGGAAAGACAGGCAAAAAGGAAAGGGAGGTGGGGTAGCATTACTGGTTAAAGAAGGGATTAACACAATTGTAAGGAAGGATATTAGCTCTGATGATGTGGAATCTGTATGGGTAGAACTGAGAAATACCAAGGGGCAGAAAACGTTAGTGGGAGTGGTATATAGACCTCCAAACAGTAATGCGGAGGTTGGGGATGGCATTAAAAGGGAAATTAAAGAAGCGTGCAAAAAGGGCACAGCAGTCATCATGGGTGATTTTAATCTACATATAGATTGGGCTAACCAAATTAGTAACAATACTGTGGAGGAGGAATTCCTGGAGTGTTTACGGGATGGTTTCCTGGACCAATATGTCGAGGAACCAACCAGAGATCAGGCCATCTTAGACTGGGTATTATGTAACGAGAAAGGATTAATTAGCAATCTTGTTGTACGAGGCCCCTTGGGTCGGAGCGATCATAATATGATCGAATTCTTCATTAAGATGGAGAATGAAGTAGTTGACTCAGAGACTAGGGTCCTGAATTTAAATAAAGGAAACTACGATGGTCTGAGGCGCGAATTGGGTAGGATTGATTGGGGAATGTCACTCAAAGGGTTAACGGTGGATAGGCAATGGCAAACATTCAAAGACCGCATGGATGAACTACAGAATTTGTTCATCCCAGTTTGGCATAAAAATAAAACAAAAAAGGTGACTCAACCGTGGCTAATGAGGGAAATTAGGGATAGCATAAGATCCAAGGAGAGGACGTATGAATTGGCCAAAAAAAGCAGTAATCCAGAGGATTGGGAGCAGTTTAGGATTCAACAAAGGGATTAATTAAGAAAGGGAAAATAGAATATGAGAGTAAGCTTGCAGGGAACATAAAAGCTGACTGTAAAAGCTTTTATAGATATGTGAAGAGAAAGAGATTGGTAAAGTCAAGCGTAGGTCCCTTGCAGTCAGAATCAGGGTAATTTATAATGGGGAACAAAGAAATGGCAGACCAATTAAATATATATTTTGGCTCTGTCTTCACAAAGGAGGACACAAATAACCTCCCGGAAATGTCGGGGAACATAGGGTCTGATGAAAGGGAGGAACTGAAAGAAATCAGTATTTGTAGGGAAATGGTGTTCGGGAAATTGATGGGATTGAAGGCTGATAAATCCCCAGGGCCTGATAATCTACATCCTAGGGTACTTAAGGAAGTGGCCCTAGAAATAGTAGATGCATTGCTGGTCATCTTCCAACATTTGATGGAATCTGGAACAGTTCCCATGGATTGGAGGGTAGCTAATGTTACCCCACTATTCAAAAAAGGTGGTAGAGAGAAAACGGGGAATTACAGACCGGTAAGCCTGACATCGGTAGTGGGGAAAATGCTAGAGTCCATTATAAAAGATGTAATAGCAGAGCACTTGGAAAACAGTGACAGAATCGGACAAAGTCAACATGGATTTACAAAAGGTAAATCGTGCTTGACTAATCTACTGGAAATTTTTGAGGATGTAACTAGTAAAATAGATAAGGGAGAACCAGTGGATGTGGTGTATTTGGACTTTCAGAAGGCTTTTGATAAGGTCCCGCATAAGAGATTAGCGTGTAAAGTTAAGGCACATGGGATTGGGGGCAAGGTATTGACTTGGATAGGGAACTGGTTGGCAGACAGAAAGCAAAGAGTTGGAATAAACGGGTCTTTTTCCGAGTGGCAGGCAGTGACTAGTGGGGTACCGCAGGGATCGGTCCTTGGACCCCAGCTATTCACAATATATATTAATGATCTAGACAAGGGACCTAGATGTAATATCTCCAAATTTGCAGACGACACAAAGCTGGGTGGGCGTGTGTGCTGTGAGGAGGATGCCGAGAAACTACAGGATGATTTGGACAGGTTGGGTGATTGGGCAGAAGCATGGCAGATGCAATATAACGTGGATAAATGTGAGGTTATCCACTTTGGTGTCAAAAACAGGAAGGCAGATTATTATCTGAATGGCAATAGATTGGGAGAAGGGGAAGTGCAACGAGACCTGGGTGCCCTTGTGCACCAGTCACTGAAGGTAAGCATGCAGGTGCAGCAGGCGGTTAAGAAGGCAAATGGTATGTTGGCCTTCATAGCGAGAGGGTTTGAGTACAAGAACAAGGATGTCTTGCTGCAGTTGTACAGGGCCTTGGTGAGACCACATCTTGAGTATTGTGTGCAGTTTTGGTCGCCTTATCTGAGGAAGGATATTCTTGCCATGGATGGAGTTCAGCGAAGATTCACCAGGCTGATACCTGGGATGGCAGGAATGACGTATGAGGAGAGATTGGGGCGATTGGGCTTGTACTCGTTGGAGTTTAGAAGAATGAGAGGGGATTTCATTGAAACTTATAAAATTCTGACAGGACTGGACAGACTAGATGCAGGAAGGATGTTCCCAATGGTCGGGGAGTCCAGAACCAGGGTTCACAGTCTAAAGATAAGGGGTAGGCCATTTAGGACTGAGATAAGGAGGAATTTCTTCACCCAGAGAGTGGTGAACCTGTGGAATTCTCTACCACAGAGGGCAGGAGAGGCCAATTCATTAAATATATTCAAGAAGGCGTTGGATATATTTCTTAAGGCTAAAGGGATCAAGGGATATGGGGAGAAGGCAGGGACAAGGTACTGAATTTGGATGATCAGCCATGATCTCATTGAATGGCGGAGCAGGCTCGAGGGGCCGAATGGCCTACTCCTGCTCCTATCTTCTAGAAAGTACTTGGATGTGCACTTGAGATGCTGCAACCTGCAGGGCTACGGACCTAGAGCTGGGAAGTGGGATTAGGCTGGATAGCTCTTTGTCGGCCGGCGCGGACACGATGGGCCGAAATGGCCTCCTTCCGTGCTGTAACTTTCTATGATTTTATGATTCCACCTCCGTAACATCGCCCACCTCTGCTCCTGCCTCAGCCCATCTGCTGTTGAAACCCTCGTCCGTGTTCTAACACGTGTTTCTTCTCTTCGTGCCGCTGTAGAAAGCGATTTGACACACTCGAATTCGATTTAAAGGGAAGTTCTAGGAACCACCCAGTTTCTATTTATAGTGGAATGTAAGCAAACAGTGTCCTCCTGCTTGGAGGGCTAGAGCTCTCCATGTCAGGAAGCACGTCTTCACACAAAGGGTGGTGGAAATCTGGAACTCTCTCCCCCAAAAAAGCTGTTGAGGCTGGGGGTCAATTGAAAATATCAAAACTGAGATTGATAGATTTTTGTTGGGTAAGGGTACCAAGGGTTACGGAACCAGGGTGTGTAGATGGAGTTAAGATACAGATCAACCATGGTCTGATTGAATGGGGGAACAGGTTCGATGGGCTGAATGGCCTCCTCCTGGTCCTATGGTCTTATGTAATTTGGCTGGTGTCCAAATGATTGCCATAATTGACTAATCAGTACAAGCATTGTGGACTGCACTCCTGGGTGCTCATTACTGACCACCACTTTAAGCAGCCTCTCTGCCCGATGCACTGCTCAGAACGCTAACACTCTGAATGCTGTATCGCTGCTTTTGTCTTCGGTCTATTGGTTCCAAAGGTCCAGCGCTCTCAACGCCACCCTGCTCAGAATGAAACAACAATAAAGCGCTGGCATGGCTTTGCAAGCGCTGGCTCTTCAAGCAGCAGGACAGGGGTGAGCAGCTGACTGGCCAGTGGCTTAACGTGCTGCCGAGTCCCCATCAGAGCCCTGCTCAGGCGGTCCGCTTCGGACGTAATGGGGGGGGGATTTTTAACCCCCAAAAACGGGTGGGTTGGGGTCGGGTGGGGTGTTAAAATGTAAAAAATCTCAAACCCAACCCCCAACATGCCTCGAACCCGCCCACTTCCGGTTTTAACGGAGGCGGGACGGGGAGCGGGCGACCAACTCGCTCCCAGGAGGCGGGTCGCTCATTTAAATATTTTCCATGCCTCACATTTTGCCTCCATGTTAAATCTTTCGATAGCCGGTCAGGTTACCCAGGCCTTGGGAAACCCGGCATCTGAAGAGAGGTGAGGACTGCTGCATGGAAGAGGTAAGTGCCTTTCCAGCCCTGCTTGTGGGCCAGGAGCAGGAGTGCTTCCCCCCAGCCCCCCAAGCTTATGTGCTTCCTCCACCCGTGATCGGCCATTCCCCCCCTTTCCGCGATCCGATCTCCCCCCCACCCCAAGCCACGTTCTCCCCACCAACCCGGACTTTCTGATCTCCCTCCCCCACCCCCAACCCTTCCTATCTCTCCCCACTCCACCCCCCCCCCCCCCCCGCACTGGCCTTTCCGACATCTCCCAACACCGGTCTCCAATCTCCGATGCCCCCTCCCCCTGCCGGCCTTCGATATCTCCCTCCCTCCTCTCTGCTCCCCGGCTGCGGCCTGCTGCCGAAGGCCTACCCGACAGCCAGCCAGCCTCTCAATCTGGCTGGCTGCGGCCTGGAAACGGAGACAAAAAAAAATGTTAAACCAGGTCCTGCCGTTAAATTCAGCAGGGCCCGAGGGAAACCTGTTCTTCCAGGGTTTCCCGACTGCAAAAGTGCTCTCTGCCCCCCCGCCCCCCCCCCCCCACCCCCCCCTCGCCAACCCACCTCCCCGTAAATATCGGAGCCAAGGAATCAATGAAGCAACAACTTGCATTCATGTAGCGCTTTTAACGTAGGCTGATGTGCCAAGGCCCTTCACCGGAGCGTAACCGGCCAAAAATGGACGCCGGGCCAAAGTACTCAGTCTGATGTCTACCTGGGGAGTCCCTTACAAGTCAGACACTTCAGCTTATTGGAAAAGAGGAAGTTAAATAGACCATGAAGTACACTGACTGCTGTGTTTTCAAGGAATAGGTTCAAAGCAGAAATCAGTTTGTTGTCTGAGGTGGTGCCAAATATAATGATCAATGGTGCGCTTAATCCCAGGAGCTGAAAACATGCCGACTCTTCCCAGAGCATAACCATAATAGTACAAACCGTCCTATGAGTAGAGGGCTATAGGCTTGGTGCCAAGGCAGGAGGAAAGTGAATGTGGTCAAAACGGGTCCCTTATGTGGACTCGAATGGCAGGATAAACTAGATGGGCTGAATGGCTTTTTCCTGCTCCTATTTTGTGGCGGCTGAGTGCTTTGAAGCCAACCAGAGCCTAAAAGAAGGTAGTACCAACTGTAGTGTATGTACCTTTAAGAGAGAACTACTTTTACAGCTCCTGTATACTGTAGTACCGGCAGTGACCACACCTGTATATAAGCCTTGAGCATGCCTCTGTACCCCAGTCTTGAGACTACCCTCCTCCAGTAAAGACCTGTTGATTGTTAAGTTACAGCATCCGTGTGGTTATTGAAAAACATCATACTCTCTGAATCACGGATCTAACACCAACCAGTCAGAAGTAGGTTTACTGGGGGATCTGTGAGTGTGTGAGGGGGAAGGGGGTGATTGTGTGGGTGTGAGATAGTGGGGCTCAGTCCATGTGAGTGGTAGGGCGGGGGGTCTGTGTGTATGAGTGGTGTGTGTGTGTGGTCAGTGTGTGTGTGTGTGTGATTGTGAGTGTGTCACCAGTGGCGGCCGTGCCTTCGGCTGCCTGGGCCCTAAGCTCTGGAATTCTCTCCCTCAACCTCTCCGCCTCTCTCCCTCTCCCTCCTTCTTTAAGACGCTCCTTAAAACCTACCTCTTTGACCAAGCTTTTAGTCACCTGTCCTACTATCTCCTTATCTGGCTCGGTGTCAAATTTTGTCTGATAACGTTCCTGTGAAGCGCCTTGGGACCTTTTACTACATTAAAGGCACTATTTAAATACAAGTTATTGCTGTAGTGTGTGGGGCTCAGTAGATGTGAGTGGGGGGAGCTGTGTGTGTGTGAGTTTATGCAGCTCAGTAAGTATGTTGGGGGGGGGGAAATTCTGTAAGTGGGTGTGTAGTCAGTGCATGGGTGTGAGCGTATGGCGTTCAGTATGCACTGTAGTATAGGAATTTAACACTACATAGGAACATAGGAACAGGGGTAGACCATTCAACCTGTTCCACCATTCAGTGAGATCATGGCTGATCTGTATCCTAATTCCATCCACCTGCGTTGGCTCCATATCCCTTAATACCCTTGTCTAGCAAAAATCTATCAAATATCAGATTTAAAATGATTAATTGAGCTAACTTCGCTCCTGAATGGTCTGGCTCTGATTTTAAGGTTATGTCCCCGAATCCTGTATATAGCTGTAGCAAAACCTCCTCCCCTTTACAGTATATTCTAGCCCTCTGGATATAAAGGCTAACATTCCATTAACCTTATTACTTATTTTTTGGACCTGACCACCAATGTTCCCTGTAATTTTTTTCAGTGCACGGCCCCTTTAACCGGCTGCGCGGCCATGCAAACTTTCACGCTTAAGAACATAAGAAATAGGAGCAGGAGTAGGCCATTCGGCCATTCAACCCTGCTCCGCCATTCAAGGAGATCATGGCTGATCTTCTGCCTCAACTGCATTCACCGGCCCTATCGCCATATCCCTTGATGCCCTTACTAGTCAGAAATCTATCGACTTCTGTTTTGAATATACCCAATGACTGAGCCTCCACAGCCCTCTGGGGTAGAGAATTCCAAAGATTCACCACCCTCTGTGTGAAGAAATTTCTTCTCATTTCAGTCCTGAATGGCCTACCCTTTATCCTGAGGCTGTGGCCCCTGGTTCTAGACTCCCCAGCCAAGGGAAACATTCTCCCAGCATCCACCCTATCAAGCCCTGTAATAATTTTGTATGCTTCAATGAGATCCCCTCTCATTCTTCTGAATTCAAGAGAATACAGGCCTAGTTTACTCAATCTCTTCTCATACGACAGTCCCACCATCCCAGGAGTCAATCTCATGAACCTTTGTTGCACACCCTCTATGGCAAGTATATCCTTCCTTAGGTAAGGAGACCAGAATACTACACAGTACTCCAGGTGTGGTCTCACCAAGGCCCTATATAATTGGAGTAAGACTTCTTTACTCCTGTACTCAAATCCTCTTGTAATGAAGGCCAGCATACCATTTATCTTCCTAATGGCTTGCTGCACCTGCACATTCACTTTCAGCTTGCGCGCTTATTTCCATTGATAAGCTGGTGAGCGGCCCGCGCGGGACCTCCAGACCGCTGCGTGGCCGCGCGGTCACATAGCTTAGCGGGAACGTTGCTGACCACCACATTTTAGTGATCTGTGTGCAGGAACCCTGAAATCTCTTTGGACCTCCACTGTTCCTAGCTTTCCACCATTTTTGGTCCAAAATGGATGACCTCACACTTACCTGTGCTGAAATCAATCTGCCACAGTTTTGCCTACACACTTAATCCATCAATGTCTCTCTTGTAGTTTTATGCTCCCGTCTACACAGCTTATTATGCCACTAATCTTTGTGTCATCGGCAAACTTGGATATATGGCTCGCTATGGTGTTATCCAAGTCATTAATAAATATAGTGAATAGTTGAGGCCCCTGCACAGACCCTTGTGGGACACCACTAGTCACTTCCTTCCAATGCGAGTACATACCTATTATACCTACTCATTGCGAAGACCAAGTTTATTTATCGTCATTTTTCATCGCATAATTCGGGTGCAAATCAATCAAAAGAGATGCCCAATCCTGATGTGTGTAGAGTTATGAGCACTGGACAAATCCTGTGGGTGAGACTTTCAATCACGAGCCCTCCACCTGAAGCACGAGCCTCCCTCCCGATCTTGAAAAACATTAAAATTGGTAAAAAGTTGCAAGCTTCACCAGTCACAAGGCTCACAGGTGACAGCCAGGTGACATTAGCATATTTTCCTTCTCTCTCTCATCCTCTTTTCCCTGCCTTTCTCTTTCTCTTCATAGCTCCCCCCACGCCCCCTCACCCCGACTGTAGAATTTCTGAGCATTTTTTCTTGTAGCTATGGAGCCAAGGCTATTCCAGCAGGCATAGTGGGAGTGTGTAAGGTGTTCAGTTCCCTTGTGCCTTACAAGGATTCTTGGACTCTGGATTTACAGGAACAAAATATACACGACACAAAGGTTTAGGCTCAACCCAAAACTGTTAGTTTATTAAAACCAACAAACCACAGACAAAAACCCCTTCGAGATTTGGCTGAAACTGACAATCACCCGTGCGGCTGGTCGTTACCGATGTTGATCGTAGGCCTTGGATCTGGAGGTGACCGATCCCCCGTCCTTCTTCACCTGACTGCAGCAGTCCACAAGTCGATGTCGCTCCTTCTTATAGTTCTTCCATCACCTGGCCCCATGGCTGGGCCTCCCCCAACCAGTTTCGGTTGTCGGTTTGCTGAACTGGCCGTTCACACCTCGTCAACCTGTAATTCAATCACTGGAGGCATACAGAGCTGTGAGATCGAAGATAACTCCTTATCTCCTCTCCCGCTCTCTGTAACGCATACACAATGTGATTTCTATTACTGTTGATGGGCGGTTAGCTGATTGTCTGCTCAGGACTAGTGTGTCTTCCATTCATGTCAGGATGTCGATCGTGGCCCCATTGTTTCAGTTAAACTCAGAGCATTGTCTGGATGTTAATTTTTCCCATCGAAACCAGGACTAGTGTGTCTTCCATTCATGCCAGGATGTCAATCGTGGCCCCATTGTTTCAGTTAAACTCAGAGCATTGTCTGGATGTTAATTTTTCCCATCAAAAACAGGGCTAGTGTGTCTTCCATTCATGTCAGGAAGTCGATCGTGACCCCATTGTTTCAGTTAAACTCAGAGCATTGTCCGGATGTTAATTTTTCCCATCGAAACCAATCATGATTCAAGGCCTCACAGTTCAATGTCCATGTCCTTTTCAGAGTTAATCATGAGTCAAAGTTTTCATTGTCCAGTATCACTGTGTTCTCTAAGAACTGCAGACTTTGATGACTGGCACCTTTCCTGTGCCTCGAAGTTTAACCGTTTCATGCCCTTGTGCTGGGGCCAAGCTATTCCATGAAACATACAGTGACAGCCCCCTATTAGACCGAGAGGCCCATACCTTTAATAAAGGGCTTTGATGAGAGTCATGGAATCCTAAGTTTACAGCGCAGGTGGAGGCCATTTTGGGCCTATCACGCCTGTGCCAGTGCACTGGAGTTATCTAATGGAAGATTTTCTGCCTGGAAGCTCCCAGTTGCACATATTAGGAAATGATGCACCTCCAGCCCGTGATTTTCCCCTCAATAAACTTACAACCAGCATGCAATTGAGGGCGCTCAGGCAAAAAATATCTCCCCTCTTATCAATGCCGACACTAAGGCCGTCCCTCCTGCATAACAACCGCTCGCCTCCTTCAGCAAGAGAAAAACCAGCATGTGTGAGCTGAGGCAAGAGATTGCATTCTCACACGTGACTCTCTCTCGCTACATATAGGGGTAGCCAACCCTCCAGGGTTGCCCCAGAGTCTCCAGGAATTAAAGATTAATCTCCCGGACACCGCTGTTGGAAACCCAATTGAAAAATCATGGGGGCGTTAAAAAGAATTGTGTTTTTCTTTGCATTTTCTTTGGACTCTTTCGTTTATCAGTTCTAAAAATATTGGAGAGGGCAAAAAAAGGCTGTTTTTGTTCTCATTCCTGGGATCTGGGCATCGCTGGCAAGGTCAGCATTTATTGCCCATCCCTAATTGCCCTTTTGGAGGGCAGTTAAGAGTCAACCACATTGCTGTGGGTCTGGAGTCACATATAGGCCAGACCGGGTAAGGACAGCAGATTTCCTTCCCTAAACAACAACAACAACTTGTGTTTATATAGTGCCTTTAACGTAGTAAAACATCCCAAGGTGATGCACAGGAGTATTATAAGACAACAAATT
Source organism: Somniosus microcephalus (assembly GCF_052327205.1). Taxonomy (NCBI): domain Eukaryota; kingdom Metazoa; phylum Chordata; class Chondrichthyes; order Squaliformes; family Somniosidae; genus Somniosus; species Somniosus microcephalus. The sequence goes on from NC_141019.1 coordinate 2,898,390, forward strand.
TGACACCGAGCCACATAAGGAGAAATTAGGGCAGACGACCAAAAGCTTGGTCAAAGAGGTAGGTTTTAAGGAGCGTCTTAAAGGAGGAAAGAGAGGTAGAGAGGCGGAGAGGTTTAGGCAGGGAATTCCAGAGCTTAGGGCCTAGGCAACAGAAGGCACGGCCGCCAATGGTGGAGCGATTATAATCAGGGATGCTCAAGAGGGCAGAATTAGAGGAGCGCAGATATCTTGGGGGGTTGTGGGGCTGGAGGAGATTACAGAGATAATGAGGGGCGAGGCCATGGAGGGATTGGAAAACAAGGATGAGAATTTTGAAATCGAGGCGCTGCTTAACCGGGAGCCAATGTAGGTCAGCGAGCACAGAGGAGATGGGCAAACAGGACTTGGTGCGGGTTGGGACATTAGTGACCCAGATGGGTTTATTATGACAATCCGGTAGTTACATGGTCACCATTACTAATACTAGCATTTTATTCCAGATTTATTTATTAACTGAATTTAAATTCGCCAGCTGCCGTGGTGGGATTTGAACTCATGTCTCACAGTTGATATCATTAGTCCAGGCCGCCGGATTACTAGTCCAGTAACATAACCACTATGCTACCGTACCCTTATTTTGACCAGCTGGGGCGGTTGGAGGCGGGAGGCCAAGTTAAGAATCCTCCAGGACTATGTCCGAGCAGAGCTGGCAACGTGAGCTGCATACAGGAGAGCTGTAGGTCTGCAAAGGAGCAAGACAATGTCCTGGTGCCGGCAACTTATAACCAGGGCTGGAACTTTTCCAGCTGGATGGTAATTGGGATGTTCGATCTGGTTAGTCACCATCCAACGTTTTGGACACAAGCACCTTGGGTGGATATTCCCATGTCTGTGAATGATATTGCCTTTGAGGAGGGAGCAGGAATGTAAGTGACACTTTAATGGGTTTGTGTCTCCTAGGTGCAGGCTCCTATCTCCCACCTCTCTGATCAGGACGGCGCCGTGGGTTCAGTGGCTCAACCCCCAAACGGATTTCCACAGCAATCAATCACATCAATAGACACCGAGGAAGAAAGGAGGGGTGCCTTAGAAAAGAGTATGTAAGTGACGAACCCCGCCAAAAAGGTTTATCTGTATTTTATTTCAGCTAATTCTGCATTGAACCTATTGTTTTTTTTTATTCATTCATGGGATGTGGGCGTCGCTGGCAAGGCCAGGATTTACTGCCCATCCCTAATTGCCCTTGGGAAGGTGGTGGTGAGCCGCCATCTTGAACCGCTGCAGTCCGTGTGGTGAAGGTACTCCCACAGTGCTGTTAGGGAGGGAGTTCCAGGGTTTTGACCCAGTGACGGTGAAGGATTGGCCGATATACTTCTAAGTCAGGTTGGAGGGGAACTTGGAGGTGGTGGTGTTCCCATGCGCCTGCTGCCCTTGTCCTTCTAGGTGGAAGAGGTCGCGTGTTTGGGAGATGCTGCCAAAGAAGCCTTGGCGAGTTGCTGCAGTGCATCTTGTAGATGGTACACACTGCAGCCACGGTGCGCCGGTGGTGGAGGGAGTGAATGTTTAAGGTGGTGGATGGGGTGCCAATCAAGCGGGCTGCTTTGTCTTGGATGGTGTCGAGCTTCTTGAGTGTTGTTGGAGCTGCACTCATCCAGGCAAGTGGAGAGTATTCTGTCACACTCCTGACTTGTGCCTTGTAGATGGTGGAAAGGCTTTGAGGAGTCAGGAGGTGAGACACTCGCCGTGGAATACCTAGCCTCGAGGGTGTGGATAATTTTAACCGGGCCCTCTTGGAGGTAACTGATGGGTTGGGGGTGGCCGCCCATTGTAGTTAAGGAGGAGGAGTATGAAATATTAGATGAGATAAACATCGTGAGAGAGGAAATATTAAGGGGTTTAGCATCTTTGAAATTAGATAAATCGCCAGGCCCGGATGAAATGCACCTCAGGCTGTTAAGAGAAGCAAGAGAGGAAATAGCAGAAGCTCAGACCATCATTTTCCAATCCTCTCTGGCTACAGATGTGGTGCCGGAGGACTGGAGGACTGCTAACGTTGTGCCCTTGTTTAAAAAGGGAGAAAGGGATAGACCGAGTAATTACAGGCCAGTCAGCCTAACCTCGGTGGTGGGCAAATTATTGGAAAAAATTCTGAGGGACAGGATTAATCGTCATTTAGAAAGGTACAGATTAATCAAGGATAGTCAGCACGGATTTGTTAAGGGAAGGTCGTGTCTGACTAACTTGATTGAATTTTGTGAGGAGGTAACAAGGAGGGTCAATGAGGGTAGTGCATTTGATGTAGTGTATATGGACTTTAGCAAGGCTTTTGACAAGATCGCACATGGCAGACTGGTCAGAAAAGTAAAAGCCCATTGGATCCAGGGCAAAGTGGCAAGTTGGATCCAAAATTGGCTCAGTGGCAGGAAGCAAAGGGTAATGGTCGAAGGGTGTTTTTGTGACTGGAAGGCTGTTTCCAGTGGGGTTCCGCAAGGCTCCGTACTGGGTCCCTTGCTTTTTGTGGTATGTATCAATGATTTAGACTTCAATGTAGGGGGCATGATTTAGAAATTTGCAGATGATACAAAAATTAGCCATGTGGTTGATAATGAAGAAGAAAGCTATAGACTGCAGGAATGGACTGGTCAGGTGGGCAGAACAGTGGCAAATGGAATTCAATCCGGAGAAGTTTGAGGTAATGCATTTGGGGAGGGCGAACAAGGAAAGGGAATACACATTAAATGGTAGGACACTGAGTAGTGTAGAGGATCAGAGGGACCTTGGAGTGCATGTCCACAGATCCCTGAAGGTAGGCCAGGTAGATAAGGTGGTTAAGAAGGCATACAGAATACTTGCCTTTATTAGCCGTGGCATAGAATACAAGAGCAGGGAGGTTATGCTTCAACTGTATAAAACACTAGTTAGGCCTCAGCTAGAGTACTGCGTGCAGTTCTGGTCACCACATTACAGGAAAGATGTGATTGCACTAGAGAGGGTACAGAGGAGATTTACGAGGATGCTGCCAGGACTGGAGAATTTTAGCTATGAGGAAAGACTGGATAGGCTGGGGTTGTTTTCCTTGGAACAGAGGAGGCTGAGGGGAGACCTTATTGAGGTGTATAAAATTATGAGGGGCCTAGATAGAGTGGATAGGAAGGACCTATTTCCCTTAGCAGAGGGGTCAAAAACCAGGGGGCACAGATTTAAAGTAATTGGGGGAAGAATTAGAGGAAGTTGAGGAGAATTTTTTTTCACCCAGAGGGCGGTGGGGGTCTGGAACTCACTGCCAGAAAGGGTGGTAGAGGCAGAAACCCTCATCACATTTAAAAAGTGCTTGGATATACACTTGAAGTGCTGCAACCTACAGGGCTACGGACCAAGAGCTGGAAAGTGGGAATTAGGCTGGAGAGCTCTTTCAGCCGGCACGGACACGATGGGCCGAACGGCCTCCTTCTGTGCCGTAAATTTCTATGATTCTATGATTGGCACCGTTGTCTTCATTGGAGGGTCACAAAGGTTGACGACCCCATCCCATCGGCCTCGTGCCGAGCAGGTTAGGTTACAATGACCCGCTTTGAATTCAAACAAGATCTGAACGCATCTCATACCAGTTAGATTCCAAGACATGTAGAGAAGCCTATCACACATAGGCTTTTTGAGACTTGAGCATAAAATCCAGGCTGACACTCCAGTGCAGTGCTGAGGGAGTGCTGCACTGTCAGACGTGCCGTCTTTCAGATGAGACATTAAACCGAGGCCCCGTCTGCTCTCTCAGGCGGATGTAAAAGGTCCCATGGCACTATTTTGAAGAAGAGCAGGGGGAGTTCTCCCCCGGTGTCTTGGCCAATATTTATCCCTCAACCAACATCACTAAAGCAGATGATCTGGTCATTATCACATTGCTGTTTGTGGGAGCTTGCTGTGCGCAAATTAGCTGCCGCGTTTCCCACATTACAACAGTGACCACACTTCAAAAAAGTACTTAATTGGCTGTAAAGCACTTTGGGACGTCCTGAGGTCGTAAATGCAAGGTCACACCTTTTTTTTTATTCGTTCATGGGTTGTGGGCATCTTGGCAAGGCCAGCATTTATTGCCCACCACTAACCTGCTGTTAGTGGACTGAAAGGAGTTTTCTGATTGCGTGGGTGCAGCATCTATAGCTGTAGCCAGGTGTCTCTTAGAAGGGGGAGGAGTGGATGGCCCAGCAGTCCGGAGAGAGCAAATAGTACACAGCTCACAGAGCAAACTACTGCAGGCCGTGGATATAGTGCACTAGTCAGCTACCTGCTCATTACAGAGAAGAAGTACATGACCAGGCTCAGTCTCAACAGAGAGGCTGTAACTCAGGTGTGCAACCTGGTAGGGACAGTCAACTATCGGCCCTACACTAGCAGTGTCACTGAAGGTCTCAGTTGCCTTCAACTCTCGTCCCACAACATCCTTTCAGATGCTCACAGGGCCAACCTCAGCAGTCGGCCATTTTGGTTTTGGCCAACTTTATTTCCTTCACGCTGAAATAGTGACACTTTCACGATATAGCTGCTCAGTCAGCTGACAAGCTGCACGGGATGCGGAAGGTATCTCGACTAAACCCCGATGGGCCTGCATCAGTGCTAGGGGTCTCTTTTGGTGGGGGTCACTGCAGACCCATTGCTTTCAGAGGCGCCGGCTGTAGTCACTTGGGCAGGGCTGTATAATGCCACAGGACTGCCCACCCGGCACGAGTGTCAACTGCCTGCTCCTGTGCTTCTCCGTGCATGCCACAGTAGGAGGGCATCTCCCCATGATGCCCACTGGTCTGTGTGGGCAGAGATCAGTGGGCATCTATGAGGTCTCTGAATCCCTCCCTCATGGTTGTCTGTAACAGGGTGTACAACAGCTCTCACATTATGCTCTTGGGTCACTTTATGCTCTGTGTTTTAGACTACTCTTGTAATTGAGCCCCTCCGCCATACATTCTCAAGAGTGTCTACACTTGCCCTTGTATATAGGTAAGTTTGATAGTGTCAGGTAGGTTTGATTGTGTCAGCCTTGGCTCAGTGGGTCGCACTCTTGCCTCTGATGTTAGAAGGTTATGGGTTCAAGTCCCACTCCAGAGACTTGAGCACAAATTCTAGGCTGACACTGAGGGAGAGCTGCACTGATGCCATCTTTCAAGTGAAACATTCAACCAAACTCTCAGGCAGATGTAAAAGATCTCCAAGCCAAAATTTGAAGACGAGCAGGGGAGTCCTGTCTGATATTTGGCCCTCAACCAGCACTTAAAAAAAACCAGATGATCTGGTCATTATCACATTGCTGTTTGTGGGATCTTGCTGTGTGCAAATTGGTTGCCGTGTTTCCCACATTACAACAGTGACTACACTTCAAAAGTACTTCATTGGCTGTAAAGCGCTTTGGGACATCCTGAGGCGCTCCATAAATGCAAGCCTTTCTTTAGTGGGCCCAGGATAATGAGCAGAAAACTTTTTGTGAGGTTGCTTTAGTGACTAGTCCTATCCTGTGCCTCCACAGGATCCTTAATTTACTTTGGCAGAGACGCATTGGCCTCTGTTTGAACCTTCAGTATTTTACTTTTCCTGATTGTGATTAATTTAGAGATTCATTGAAGCATTATTTAAATTATGCTCAGTGATGTGGCTTAAGGTTAAATATTTCCCATGTATATAAAGGCTAAATTATAATTTAAATTCATGTAATGAATGATTTGAAATTGGGATTCTCACTAACAGTGCTCATCTAAAAAATAATCAAACAGTTACAAAGGCCTAGAAATTCAGTTGCTTGCGCCAGCCGGTAGCGCCTTAGGAGGAGGAGATGTTGGGCACTAGGCGGCTAACGGCCGGGCGCAGCGCGATCTGCACCTCTCCCCAACTTCACTCACGATTTAGCGGCGGCGCAAAGTCTTTGCGCGCGCTCAGCTGCGCGCGCAGATCCTGACGTCATTTCCTCATGCAACGCCCTTTGTGCGCCCCAAACCGGAAATTCAGTCGCGACGCCCTATTGTGCGCCTGGCGCCCCTAGCGACTGGTAGAGTGGAACGGTGCTCAGTCGATGCCGGGCGCGGGGGGTGCAAATTAAAGGGCACTCCTCCTGCACTAGAAAAGGCTGCCATTTCGCAGCACTCCTTCTTGAGAGATGGATCTTTGCAGAGAGACCAAGGTAGAGAGCTTTCTGCTTTGGCTCAACACTCGGACAGGTACTTGTGGCTTCAGGCCACAGCTTTCCAATTGTCTTTGCCTTCATTGACATATCATTGTTTGCTAACATATAATGGGGGCTGCAATGGGTGCAAACGCTGGCCTTCTCCATTGCATCCAAAGGGCTCACAGACGCCGTGAGAGAGTGGCAGTCCTGGCTAGATGGAGAGGGGGCAACAGGCGTCGGGAACGGAGGCCTTACCCACCCAGGGTATACCGCCAGCAGTTCTCCTATCTGAACATGTCTGACGAGCAGTGTGTTTGGAGGCTGCGATTCCGAAGGGAGGTGGTCACAGAGATCTGCCACCTGCTTGGCGGTGATCTGCAGCCACATCTGAGGAGCAGGACGTCTCTGTCGGTGGCAGTGAAGGTGACGGTGGCTCTCAACTTCTATGCCACCGGCTCCTTCCAATCCGCTACTGGGGACATTTCCAACATCTCCCAGTTCGCCGTGCATTGCTGCATCTGCCAGGTGACCAATGCCCTTTTCAAAAGGAGACGTCAGTTCATCTCCTTCTCCATGGCCCTTGCCAAGCAGCAACAGCGTGCAATGGGCTTTGCAGCATTCGTGGGCTTCCCCATGGTGCAGGGCGCCATTGACTGCACGCATGTGGCTTTGCGGGCACCTCTGGAGAATTCCGAGGATTACCGCAACCGGAAGGGCTACCATTCGCTCAACGTCCAGCTGGTGTGTGACCACAGGCAGCTCATCCTAGCTGTCAATGCCCGCTTTCCAGGCAGCAGCCACGATGCCTTCATCCTGCGCCAGACTTCTGTGGCAGACATGTTCCAGGCCCAGCCTCACCCACGAGGATGGCTTCTCGGGGACAAAGGCTATCCTTTGTGTACCTGGCTGATGACCCCGCTCCGTGCGCCCAGCACCCCTGCTGAAGAGGGATACAACGACAGCCATCAAGTGACCAGGAACATCACTGAGCAAACAATCGGCGTCCTGAAGCAACGGTTCCGCTGTCTGGATCGTTCCGGTGGAGCCCTACAATATTCGCCGGAGCGAGTCTCCCATTTCGTGGTCGTGTGCTGCATGCTGCACAACCTGGCTATCCGCAGGACTCAGCCACTGCCACCAGAGATTGGAGGACCACCTGAGGAGGAGGAGGAGGAGGAGGAGGAGGACCAGCACAGGAGGGAGGCAGAAAGTGCAAGGGCCGCCCGTCGCCAGCTTATTGAACGTCGGTTCTAGGCTCCCTCTCAGGGAATGGCTTGTGCCAATGTCAGCAGATGAATGTAGCCGCTCCACAAGCCCTCAGCCGAGCAGGGCAACCAGGACTTGCAAAAAAAACCATGCACAGTGCGATTTAAGAACATTAATTTATTGCAAACCTCTGCCCTTCCCACATTACAACCTCATGTTGAGAAGCCCCCTCCAAAAACACAAAACTAACAGTCTCAGCCTTACAAAAACAAAGAAAGACACCAGTCTCGGCCTTACAAAAACAAAAAAAGACACCAGTCTCGGCCTTACAAAAACACAACTACACCAGTCTCGGCCTTTCAACAACCACAAAGCATTGGTGCAGACCTTCTACTTTTTGCCCTGCGAGGGCGATGCCTTTCGCATCCTTGCCTGGCCCCTACCCGCCCTGCAGCTCCTCCTCAATGGGAGCCCAGTGGCGGGGGAAGGCTGCTGAGGGTCAGGTGGCGAGATGGCAGATGCCCTTGGGGGTTGGCCTGCACCAGCTCTGGCCTTGGAGGGGCCGGCTGCTGACTGCTCCAACTCTGCTTGGGCGGCAGCAGTCTGTCCAGCGGCTCGTGGCAGCTGCAATGGCGGAGTGGCAGTGTCGGCTGCAGGAATGGTGCCAACCTGACAGATCGCAGGTGCCCCCTGGTCACCTGATACAGTGGCACTCGCACGGCCAGCACTGCAGCATGCGCAGCAAACAGTTGGAGAACAGACGATGCCTGGCTGATCCAGCGAGGGTGGCAGCAGTTAGTGCCCGTGTGGCCCTGGTCTGTGTCCGCATGACAACAGCCAGTGAATGGACGGCACGACTGAGCACTTGGCTCGAAGCCACCTGTGCTGCCGCGAAGTCCTGTAGACTCCTGGCCTGTGCTGCTCCAAATTGCTGCACACTCCTTGACAAAGACTCAATGGAGTCAGGCATCCTTGCCACTGCAGCCATGAGCTCATTGTGCCTGCGCTCAGCCTGGACGGCCATTTCCTCCAGGAGCCGCACCTCCTCTGCGCTCACCGTCGCAGGACTGGAGGCCGCACTCACCCTCTGGGGAGAAGTCCGCCGAGCTTCCCCACCCCTCCCGCGTTGCTGCCGTCCGCTGGGCCCCGGAGCTTCACTCTCCTCCGACCCTTCCCCCCGGCTCCCCTCCAGGGAAGACGTGTCCCCTACATCGCCATGGGCTGCCTCGGCTGAGGGTGGCACTGATGGGCCGGCTTCCTCTTCCTCCTCCTCGAATTCGGAATCACTGACAGTGGCAGCTTGAGGGCCCGCCTCCTCACCTGGCGATTCACCATCTGAAAGCAGGAAGGCACAAGAGTAGCTTTAGAGTGAGGACAGGGCGGCAGCGAGGGAGGCATGAGTGGTGCCATTCACCGCATTGGTCGGACAGTGGCAAAGGATGCTGATCTGAGGCGCAAGTGGAAAGAGAGAGGTCAAAAAGGTGATGCCCTTACCATTGGTGCCCAGAACAGGGTTGGCATCTCCACTGGCGACGGGGCCAATCAGCCGGCCTGCCATAATGCACTCCACACACTGGTCGAGGTCGGAGAGCTCTTTGACGTCAGGACGGCCTCCCCCGGTCTCACTTAGTTTCCCCCGGTTGTGCGCCACCTTGGCCTGCAAGAGAAAGGACGGCCTCTAAGTACAGTGTGAAGCCCTGATCTTGTCTGCACTGCCTCCCATGGTCGAACAGCTTGTACAGTGTGAAGCCCTGATCTTGTCTGCACTGCCTCCCATGGTCGAACAGCTTGTACAGTGTGAAGCCCTGATCTTGTCTGCAGTGCCTCCCATGGTCGAATAGCTTGTACAGTGTGAAGCCCTGATCTTGTCTGCAATGCCTCCCATGGTCGAATAGCTTGTACAGTGTGTAAAGTGCTGAATGTGCAAGTGATTTTCATGACAGTCCCATAGCTGCTGGATGAGGGCTGGCCATTAGGGCTTTCAGGTCCCTTTGCCCATAAACTGAGGTGCACATGCAGGGATGAGGAGGACACTGGAAAGGGTACTCACCCTGACAACCCGAGTGAGGTCGTTGAACTTCTTCCGGCATTGCACAGGAGTCCTGGCAACCACGCTGTTGGAAGACACCCTGTTTGAGACCTCCCTCCAGGCTTTCCGGTAGGCGCTGGGCAGCGGCCTCTTGCCACCTTCTGGGAACAGAACATGGCGCCTGCGCTCCACTCCGCCAACCAGCAGCCTCAGGTCACTGTCGCTGAAGCGCTGCGCTCTCTCCCTGGCCTTCTCCATAGCCCTGGGCGTTGTGCAGATGAAGCAGAAGTGGTCAGGCCTAGGTTGAGGGCTGCAGTGTGCAGGGCGTGGCAGGCAAACAAATCCACCCTCCCCCTTTAAGAGCTGACCGGCGCCAGAGTGTCTGCCCTCAATCAACAACTCGCCGCACCTGCGCTGCGCCCGGCCTCGGGGGTATCGCTCAGCACCGCCGGCTTAGCGCCAAAAGATAGTCGTGCATCGCCTGTTTTAGCGCAGCAGCAACCTCTTGGGGCGATGCGACTGAATATCGGCGAAGGTGGCGCGAACTTGCGCCGGGCGCAAACTTTAGCGGCCACCCGACTTTAGCGCCCCGAACGTGGCTATACTGAATTTCTAGGCCAAAGAGTTGTCATTAATAATTATTATATTTTCTGTCCATGTCAATTAAATTTCTTATTTGAATATTGAATGCCGATACTATCAACAGAGGAAACTAGTTAACAAGTTCTGGATTACAACCATGCAAGGGAGCAATTTACTTCAGTCGATAGAAGCATTAACCCAGGGCATTAGCAATTAGGAGCATATGAACAGGAGGAGGCCATTCAGCCTCTCGAGCCTGTTCCCCATTCAATTAGATCATGGCTGATCTGTACATATGAACAGGAGGAGGCCATTCAGCCCCTCGAGCCTGTTCCCCATTCAATGAGATCATGGCTGATCTGTACATATGGACAGGAGGAGGCCATTCAGCCCCTCGAGCCTGTTCCCCATTCAATGAGATCATGGCTGATCTGTACATATGGACAGGAGGAGGCCATTCAGCCCCTCGAGCCTGTTCCACCATTCAATTAGATCATGGCTGATCTGTACATATGAACAGGAGGAGGCCATTCAGCCCCTCGAGCCTGTTCCCCATTCAATCAGATCATGGCTGATCTGTACATATGGACAGGAGGAGGCCATTCAGCCCCTCGAGCCTGTTCCACCATTCAATTAGATCATGGCTGATCTGTACATATGAACAGGAGGAGGCCATTCAGCCCCTCGAGCCTGTTCCCCATTCAATCAGATCATGGCTGATCTGTAGTTTAACTCCATCTACCCGCCTTGGTTCCATAACCCTTAATACCCTTACCCACCAAAAATCTATCAATCTCAGTTTGAAATTTCCAATTGACCCCCAGCCTCAACAGCTTTTTGGGGGAGAGAGTTCCAGATTTCCAGCACCCTTTGTGTGAAGAAGTGCTTCCTGACATCACCCCTGAACGGCCTAGCTCTAATTTTAAGGTTATGCCCCCTTGTTCTGGACTCCCCCCACCAGAGGAAATAGTTTCTCTCGATCTACCCTGTCAACTCATTTAATCATCTTAAACACCTCAATTAGATCACCCCTTAATCTTTTATACTCGAGGGAATACAAGACTAGTCTACGCAACCTGTCTTCATAATTTAACCCTTTTAGCTCCAGTAATAATAATTTCACGTTTTGAGGAATGCAAAAGGAATTTGGCCTTGTTTCTTCAAAAAAAAACTTTGAGGAGGGCTAGTTGAAGCTTTCAAGATTACAAAGGGAAATGACACCTTTGGTCCTTCCGATACAGTAGATAAGGAGAAACTGTATCCAGTGGCAGGAGGGTCGGTAACCAGAGGGCACAGATTTAAGATAATCGGCAAAAGAACCAGAGGGGAGATGAGGAAACATTTTTTTACGCAGCGAGTTGTTATGATCTGGAACGCGCTGCCTGAAAGGGCGGTGGAAGCAGATTCAGTACAGGTAGACTATCCTTTATCCGAAAACCTTGGGACCAGCTGTGTTTCGGTTTTCGGAATTTTTCGGATTTCAGAAGGTTTTCATCTCCGTATCTGACAACAAACACTGTTGCTTAGCAACAGCTTGTAAACACTCGGGCCCTGCCTTGGAAGCGTCTCTGAAGCTGTTGCTAAGCTACAGAGACTCTTTCCACAGCCTGACTGTTTAAAAGAATGCCAGGGGAAGAAAAGAAACCGAACAAAACGGCTACTGATTTCTGCCGTTAGATCGAGGTTTCCGGCTCCCCCTGCTCCATATCTGAATTCCTTGACTTAGCGGGGGTCTGGGGCTCGACTGCCGCCGCCAGTTGTGGGAAAGCCGGATATCGGCTGACTCCTACACTAAGCTGGCCCGCAAATCAAGTCGGGGGGCGGGGGGAGAAAAGACTATCGGACAGGCCGCTGCAGCTATCGGACGGGCCGCTGTGTTGTTAGGTTCACTCTCCCGGTACCTCCTTCACACTGCCCGGCTCGGCTTGCAATCTCCTACCCAGGAGGGAACTCTGTGACCCTCTGCCCTGCTCACAGGGAAAGGCAGAGCTCCCGGACCACTCCTGTCATGTTTGGCACCACTCGGGTCATGTCGTGTGCACGACTTACGCTCCACGAAAAAACTTCCGGTTTTTAGAGGTTTTCGGTTTTCGGAAGTGCGGATAAAGGATAGTCTACCTGTAGTAACATTCAAAAGGGAATTGGATGTATACTTGAAAAGGAAAATTTGCAAGGCTATGGAGAAGGAGCAAGTCCGGGAGTGGGACTAATTGGCTAGCTCTCTCAAAGAGCTGGCACAGGCATGATGGGCCGAATGGCCTCCTCCTTTGCTGTCAGGTTCTGTGATCCCAGTTGTAGCATTTGCTCTGGTCCCTCAGCTGAGGTTAGCTGATTCACCACAGACCAGGGATCAAACCTGGGATCTTCCTACTCTGTATGGCTCAGTAATGCATTACACACTGAACCATGGGTGGCGGAGTTACGCATACAGCTTTTTATTAAATCTTCTACCTGTCAGGAGAAATACGCCATGTGCTTCAAAAGCCAGGACGGTTGAATGTATTTCTGGAGGTTTAATCACATGACCTCCGGCCTCCAACTACCCCGCCCTCACACTCACGCCATTGGTCGCCTGACACGTCCATCCTCATGACGCACCGCCTTCCCACGGCCAATTAGAAAGCGAACTGACTCTTTGTTCCCTGATTGGATGATTCTTGACTTTTTTTTAATATTCGTTCATGGGATGTGGGCTTGTTTCTTCAAAGGAACGGCGACATATTTCCAAGTCAGGATGGTGTGTGACTTGGAGGGAAACATAGAAAAATAGGAGTAGGAGTCGGCCATTCGAGCCTGCTCTGCCATTCAATATGATCATGGCTGATCCTCTATCTCAACACCATATTCCCGCTCTCTCCCCATGCCCCTTGATGTCTTTTGTGTCTAGAAATCTATCTCCTTCTTAAATATATTCAGTGACTTGACCTCCACAGCCTTCTGTGATAGAGAATTCCACAGGTTCACCGCCCTCTGGGTGAAGAAATTTCTCCTCAACTCAGTCCTAAATGAACTTGGAGGTGGTGGTGTTCCCATGCGCCTGCTGCCCTTGTCCTTCTAGGTGGTAGAGTTCGCGGGTTTGGAAGGTGCTGCCGAAGAAGCCTTGGCGAGTTGCTGCAGTGCACCTTGTAGATGGTACACACTGCAGCCACGGTGCACCGGCGGTGGAGGGAGTGAATGTCTAAGGTGGTGGATGGGGTGCCCATCAAGCGGGCTGATTTGTCCTGGGTGGTGTCGAGCTTCTTGAGTGTTGTTGGAGCTGCACTCATCCAGGCAAGTGTCAGTCAAACAGCTGCTTTTTTTCCCCATCTCCTCTATTTTAACTTATAAGCAGAAGTGTTCAAAGAAGATTAAACAAACACAATTATTTTTAATGCCCCTGTGATTTTTCTCCCGGGTTTTGCTCCTAGCAGTGTTCTAGAGATTAATTTTCAATACCTGGAAACTCCAGGAGGGCTGGTAACCTGAACATTAAAACCCGCCTCGCTTCTCCATCCGTGCAATTGGGGCTGGCTGCAGCAGAATACTCATTTCATCCTTTATATTTACTGATAACTTCTGTTCTTTCAACACAGGTATGTCCTGCAAGAACTTGTAGAAACAGAAAAATTATATGTGGCCGACCTGGGTTTTATAGTGGAGGTACGGCTCGCTATATATATATCTTTATACTTTTAATATAATCAATCTTTGGAACCTTTTAGGCTGTTTATATAAATCTAGCATTATTATATGTGTCGTGGGACCGTTTACTACATTATAGGTGCTATATAAATGCAAGTTGTTTGTTGTTACAAAGTAGTTTTACTTCACACCAATGCTAAGAAGTTAATGTAGCCTTGAATTGTTTTATTCAATAGCTCTTATTAATTTTCATCTATGCACATTGGTGTTACCGGCTTTGTTACAATAGCCATAATATTCATGTGAAAACACTCTCATGAGTGAAGCAGTGTGTACACCATTCCTGTACATCCACCTCTCATGGTTTGAGCTGATTTACAATCACTTACCTCTGCATTCTGTGTCCACCGTGTCTCAGTGGGTCTGAGTCAGAAGGTTGTGGGACCTGAGATCAAATCCAACTCAGACTAATGGGATGAAAGTCTTCTCGAGCCTCACTCTCCCCTCTGAGTCAGATGGTTGTGGGTTCAAGTCCCACTCCAGAGACTTGAGCACAGAAATCCAGGCTGACACTCCCGTGCAGTACTGAGAGAGTGCTGCACTGTCGGAGGTGCCGTCTTTCAGATGAGACGTTAAACCGAGGCCCCGTCTGCTCTCTCAGGTGGATATAAAAGATCCCATGGTACTATTTTGAAGAAGAGCAGGGGCGTTCTCCCTGGTGTTCTGGCCAATATTTATCCCTCAACCAACATCACTAAAAAAACAGATTATCTGGTCATTATCACATTGCTGCTTGTGGGACCTTGTGCACATTGGCTGCCGCGTTTCCTACATTACAACAGTGACTGTACTTCATTGGCTGTAAAGTGCTTTGGGAAGTCCTGAGGTTGTGAAAGGCACCATATAAATGCAAGTCTTTCTTTCATTAAGAAAGCCTCCAATCAATTCCCTCACGTGCACAAGAACTGCCAGAAGGGTCAGGAAACTGTTCAGCGTGGTAACAGTGCCACCCTCATGCTGGCACGGAATATTAAAGTGCTTGAGGGTACAATTAAACAGACAGTGTTTGGGATAAACTCCAGCAACCTGCTGCCCTCCAGGTTAGGCAATTGACCTTTCAGCATCCAGTAACTGTCTGCCTTGAACATTCTGACACTTCTGTACTCCTTAAGGCAGTAGCTGCTAAATTCAGTCAGTACTTTGATACGATTAAGCGAGTTGCTGTCTAGCAGGGACGCCATCGTTTTTTGCCCCTAGATGCTGATTGGTAACTGACCTTGATTACCTTACCACCTCCACTCAAGCCCAGCCCCATAAAACTGCAGCCAATCTCCACCAGAACCTCCTAAAGATTCTCTTCTCTTTTCTAGGGTTACATTGCAACAATGAATGAAAAAGGAGTCCCTGAAGACATGAAGGGGAAAGATAAAATAGTATTCGGGAATATTCACCAGATCTATGAATGGCACAAAAAGTAAGAACTCTCCATGACCAGCAAAACACTGCCAGCGCAGCAGTCAGGATTGTGTCATGTACCAGCTACTTGTTCGGTTACAAGTATCAAGTAATGGTTTTTGTTTGATGTACCAGCTACTTGTTTGGTTACAAGTATCGAGTAATGGTTTTTGTTTGATGTACCAGCTACTTGTTCGGTTACAAGTATCGAGTAATGGTTTTTGTTTGATGTACCAGCTACTTGTTTGGTTACAAGTATCAAGTAATGGTTTTTGTTTGATCATGCGGTGACAGGGTTGGCTACTGTGTCCATTAGGAGAACCAATGCATTTGCTGGTAGAATTGTTTCTCCAAAGGTTACCCAGTGAATGGTGCAGTGGGCTTTTTTCTTTAACCTCTGGGACTTGAGTTCAAATCCAACCCAGACTAACGGGATGAAAGTCTTCTCAGGTCTGCTGGCTGGTTCCGTGGGAAATAAGTTCGGACAGTCTAAGCCCAGATCCTAGTGGACACTAATTGGCAATATTTCACAGTCCATGGTCCCATAGCACAAAGATATTCCTCAATTGGCAATTTCACTCAGGGAGCTCCAGGATGTCACACTGGTGTCATAGGGAGTGTTGTTCTTCAACCACAGTTGAGGTATGTTGTTCAACCAGAGTAGAGGGAGCTTCACTCTGCATCTAATTTTGCAATGCTTGACCTAGGCTGGATGCTGGGATCGAAAGATCTTTTTAAAGGTTACACGTGTCTAAACTATTGTTCCTTTATTTGGGTTGATTGAACTGGCCTTGCTGCAGATTTCGAGGGGTCCATTGATTTCAGCTCCCTGGGACGATTTGCAGCGGTCTGGGATGGTACAATGGCCAGTGAGCCGAACGATGGGAGGAAGTAACTGGTAAATGAAGGAGTGGGGAAATGAGGTCCGGGAAAGGCCTAGCCTAATCAAGTAGCTCAGTTTCGGGGTGGGGGGAGAGGTTGATTCTGGGATGAAGGGGTTGACATATGAGGAAAGGTTGAGCAGGTTGGGCCTATACTCATTGGAGTTGAGAAGAATCAGAGGGAATCTTATTGAAACATGTAAGATTCTGAGGGGGATTGACAGGGTAGATGCTGAGAGGATGTTTCCCCTCGTGGGGGAATCTAGAACTCAGGGGCATAGTTTCAGAATAAGGGGTTGCCCTTTTAAATTGGAAATGAGGAGGAATTTCTTCTCTCAGAGGGTCGTGAATCTTTGGAATTCTCTTCCCCAGAGAGCTGTGGAGGCGGAGTCACTGAATATATTCAAGGTGGAGATTGACAGACATTTGAACTACAGGGGGAGTCGAGGGGTACGGGGAGAGAGCGGGAAAGTGGAGTTGAGGCCAAGATTGGATCAGCCGTGATCTCATTGAATGGCGGAGCAGGCTCCAGGGGCCGATTGGCCAACTCCTGCTCCTGTTTCTTATATTCTTACGTTCTTATACAGGGGTAGATTTTCAGAGTCCAGGCTGACGGCAAGTCAGCTGGCGAGCTGCCAGCGTGTAACCGGAAAGTTGCGGGCAACGCGATTGTCCAATACATGCCCACAGCAGGAGAGGTACCTCACCACTGGCTTGATCATGGGAAATTTCAGCTATTGCGTTCAGTCAGAGTATCAGAGGCTGCTGTGTCCAACCTTGACCAAACACTGTCTTTCTGGTTGCCACCACATTGACATAAATGACCTCTCAAGCTTGATGCCAATTTCTACCCTCATATTCTTAATGCAAATTACTTCTTCCATATCACTAAATCCCAAACCATTAAAATTCATGTCTCTTCAATCTTATCAAATTGATGATTTCTCTAAATTACATTTTCTGTTGGCAAATTAGAGATTGTTTTACTTTATAGTGTCAGCCATGGCTCAGTGGTAACACTCTCAACTAGGAGTCAAAAGGTTGTAGGCTCAAGTCCCACTCCAGAGACTTGAGCACAAAATCTAGGCTGACACTGAGGGAGCGCTGCACTGTCAGAGGTGCCGTCTTTCGGATGAGATGTTAAACCGAGACCCCCTTTGCTCTCTCAGGTGGATGTAAAAGATCCCATGGCACTATTTCGAAGAAGAGCAGGAGAGTTCTCCCCAGTGTCCTGGGGCCATTATTTATCCCCCAACCAACATCACTAAAACAGATGATCTGGTCATTATCACATTGCTGTTTGTGGGAGCTTGCTGTGCGCAAATTGACTGCTGCGATTCCTACATTACAGCAGTGACTACACTTCAAAAAGTACTTCATTGGCTGTAAAGCACTTTGAGACGTCCTGAGTTGTGAAAGGCGCTATAGAAATGCATAGTTGATTCTTTAAAGGGGCACTGTCTCCTGTATAAATGTTTGGGTCAGTTCTTTCTTGTTTGAAGCCCTTGTGCTAACTTTTGCGTCCATTTTTAAAAATCTCGTTGGATTTTTTTCAAGAAGAGCGAATGCTCCACATCCTGTGCTGGGTTGGCGGATATCAGCACGAGCAGCAGTAAATGCCCTTACAATTGACCTCACCTCACCTTGGGTTAAGGAGGGGAAAACTGGCCGGCTGATGGCTATCCAGTGGCCCCTGTTGGAAAGTTGATGGGTGCGTGTGGACATCGGAGCAGGCGTGCAGTTGGCTCAGCTGTGGTGTGTCCCGCAGTCCCATAGCCCGCCGACGCTCGCTGTCCAGTCTCACACATCCTCTTACTGCAATTATACAGGGCCTTGGTGAGACCACACCTGGAGTATTGTGGACAGTTTTGGTCTCCTTACCTCAGGAAGAATATACTTGCCATAGAGGGAGTGCAACGAAGGTTCACCAGACTGGTTCCTGGGATGGGGAGATTGTCCTATGAGGAGAGATTGAGTAGACTAGGCCTATATTCTCTAGAGTTTAGAAGAATGAGAGGTGATCGCATTGAAACATACACAATTCTTACAGGGTAGATGCAGGGAGGATGTTTCCCCTGGCTGGGGAGTCTGGAACCAGGGGTCACAGTCTCAGAATAAGAGGTCGGCCATTTAGGACTGAGATGAGGAGAAATGTCTTCACTCAGAGGGTTGGTGAATCTTTGGAATTCTCTACCCCAGAGGGCTGTGGAGGCTCAGTCATTGAGTATAATCAAGACAGAGATCGATAGATTTTTGAATATTAAGGGAATCAAGGGATATGGGGATAGTGCGGGAAAGTGGAGATGAGGTAGAGGATCAGCCATGATCTTATTGAATGGTGGAGCAGGCTCGAGGGGCCAAATGGCCGACTCCTGCTCCTAATTCTTATGTTCTTACATCATGAATTGGCTGATTGACGTTAATGTGGCTGGAAATTCCTGATCTCCTGTTTGGAGTCTAATTTTAACCTAATTTGCTGGGTGGGAAACCCATGGGATCGTCGGCTTTACACCCCGCCCAATATGACTCTCCACTGACTGCAATGGCGGCGTGTAAAACCAGCTTTGCCCCCGATCCCATCAGTTTCCCGTAGAGTCAGCGTTTTGGGGGTTGGGTCCACGTTTGTAGATTGGGGAGTGGGGGGGGGGCGGTGGGCAGTCTGAAAGAAGGCGAGAGTTGGGGACGATTTTAATCCTACTCGCTCAGCAGAAACCTGTCGGGCGGGCGGTTACAATCACCCTGGCTCGTAACTGTCCAAAAGCCGCCCTGATCGCAACATCTGCAATTTTAACCCACTCTCCTGAGCGGGCAGCAAGGACACCCGCCCGGAGCCAACAGGGTCCTTCCTTACATATGCATGTTGCAGCCCGATGACATCATTGAGACCTGACTGTAATTTTAACTTTGACCTGAGCGGGGAATCCACCTGGAGTTAAAATCGAGGCTTTCTCTGTGAAGGGGAGGGGAGTTGGATGGATGATATACAGAGTCTCTTTGAACTAGGCCCAGAGCGGGTAGCGTATCTCTGAGAACTGGGACGGGGGGGGGTCGGAGTGGAAGAGTGACTGTTGAGGTAACTCTGAGGGAAATGATGGTCTAGTTGGTCTGTTGAAACCCCAAATGTTGCTTTGTTAAAACCTACCTCTTTGACCAAGCTTTTGGTCACCTGCCCGAATATCTCCTTATGTGGCTCGCTGTCAAAGTTTTGTCTGATAACACTCCTATGAAGCGCCTTGGGACGTTTTACTATGTTAAAGGCGCTATAGAAATGCAAGTTGATGGTGTTGTTGTTAAAAATCTATCAATTGTGAAGTATGAAACTGTTTAAAATCAACCAAAAGGCACCATTTGCAAAACTGTGAAGTGTTTCAAAGCAATAGTTCTCAGATCCCGCTAGAAATGCAGCACCAGGTTGTAATGAAGGGATTGGGGGCAGCATTGGAAGGAATAGGTGCAGTTCTGAATATACTGGCTGCAGCTGTGACTGTGAATGGTCTCATGGGTAGTAGTTCAAATCCCCCATCTGCTATTCGGCAAAAAAAATGTTTTTTTTTCTAAACGGCAAATTAATTAAAACTTTTTAATCTCCCAGTAATTGATTGTCTGCTGCGACTGGGAGAAAGAGCTTTTAAAATATAAAGGGAAAGAATTAATTCCCAAATAACAATTTAGAGAGAAATTTTCAATAAAATTCAGCAAAAGTCTCTTCCTTTTCAGGTCAAAAAATATATAAAGGCCCACATTCATTGTAGATTGCAACAGATTGGCAAATGTACCACATGAATTGCCAAAAATCAGAATTTTCTGGGGACATGCTCCCAGGCTTTCCTTGAAAATAAATCTTGTGCCACAACATTCCTTTCACACTTTTATGTATTTGTGAGAGCCAATTTTCCGAGCACACATTCCCGACCTTACCCCCCCTGGGAGTGCACATTGAGAAATTCCGGCCTTATTCCCCGTGGTCTTCTGGACCACACCCTCTATTTCCCGATATGGGATCCCAACGGGCCAGGTTCCGTGCCGGGAGCATGCATGCCGGGAAAATGGCTGCTACCTTTTGTTTGCCTCCACGGAAAGAATTTTGGGTCGAGCCATCGCTTAAGTTATAAGCCCATGTCCCACTGCACTTCCAGTGTGATTATTTGTTTAAACGTCATAGACTTATATTCAGGGCGGTTTTTGGAGTGTCTGCTTTTCAGGGTCTGCGTCAGCTTTCTTGAAGCTGTGAAGTCATCTTTCGACAGGTTTCTGGAATGGCATGTATAATTAGATAAAGTGCTGGAGTGTGACTGTGGTCCATGGAACCATACTCCAGTGGCTCAAAGGACATATTGACCACAACATTACATACATATTACATAGAATGTACAGCACAGAAACAGGCCATTCGGCCCAACAGGTCCATGCCGGTGTTTATGCTCCACACGAGACTCCTCCCACCCTACTTCATCTCACCCCATCAACATATCCTTCTATTCCTTTCTCCCTCATGTGTTTATCCAGCTTCCCCTTAAATACATCTATGCTATTGGCCTCAACCACTCCCTGTGGTATGAGTTCTCACCACTCTCTGGGTAAAGAAGTTTCTCCTGAATTCCCTATTGGATTTATTAGTGACTATCTTATATTTATGGCCCCGAGTTTTGGACTGCCCCACAAGTCGAAATATCTTCTCTGCGTCTACCCTATCGAACCCCTTTCACAATCTTAAAGACCTCTATGTCACCCCTCAGCCTTCTCCTTTTCTGAAGGAGCTGAATTCATCGAATCATAGAGTGATTACAGCACAGAAGGAGGCCAATCGGCCCATCGAGCCCATGCCGGCTCTCTGCAAGAGCACTTCAGCTAGTCTCACTCACCTGCCCTATCCCCGTAGCCCTGCAAATGTTTTTCCTTCAGGTACTTATCCAATTCCTTTTTGAAAGCCACGATTGAATCTGCCTCCACCACCCTTTCAGGCAGTGCATTCCAGATCCTAACCACTCGCTGCGTAAAATTTTTTTTTCTTACGTCGCCTTTGGTTCTTTTGCCAATCACCTTAAATCTGTGTCCTCTAGTTCTTGACCCTTCCGCCAACGGGAACAGTTTCTCTCTATCTACTATACATAGATATACATAGAAGATAGGAGCAGGAGTAGGCCATTCGGCCCCTCAAGCCTGCTCCGCCATTCAACGAGATCATGGCTGATCATCCAAATTCAGTACCCTGTCCCTGCTTTCTCCCCATATCCCTTGATCCCTTTAGCCTTAAGAAATATATCCAACTCCTTCTTGAATATACTTAATGAACTGGCCTCCACCGCCCTCTGTGGCAGAGAATTCCACAGGTTCACCACTCTCTGGGTGAAGAAATTCCTCCTCATCTCAGTCCTAAATGGCTTACCCCTTATCCTTAGACTGTGACCCCTGGTTCTGGACTCCCCCGCCATCGGGAACATCCTTCCTGCATCTAGTCTGTCCAGGCCTGACAGAATTTTATAGGTTTCGATGAGATCCCCTCTCAATCTTCTAAACTCCAGTGAGTATAAGCCCAATCGACACAATCTCTCCTCATACGTCATTCCTGCTATCCCAGGTATCAGCCTGGTGAATCTTCGCTGCACTCCTTCCATGGCAAGAACATCCTTCCTCAGATAAGGCGACCAAAACTGCACACAATACTCAAGGTGCGGTCTCACCAAGGCCCTGTACAACTGCAGCAAGACATCCTTGTTCCTGTACTCGAACCCTCTTGCTACGAAGGCCAACATACCATTTGCCTTCTTAACCGCCTGCTGCACCTGCATGCTTACCTTCAGCGACTGGTGCACAAGAACACCCAGGTCTCTTTGCACTTCCCCTTCTCCCAATCTATTGCCATTCAAATAATAATCTGCCTTCCTGTTTTTGCCACCAAAGTCGATAACCTCACATTTATCCACATTATAGTGCATTTGCCATGTTTCTGCCCAATCACCCAACCTGTCCAAATCATACTGGAGTTTCACAACATCCTCCTCACAGCATACCCTCCCACCCAGCTTTGTGTCGTCTGCAAATGTGGAGATATTACATCCAATTCCCTCGTCCAGACCATGACTCTGTCTAGACCCCTCATGATTTTGAACACCTCCATCAAATCTCCTCTCAGCCTTCTCTGCTCTAAGGAGAACAACCCCAGCGTGAAATGGAAGGCCATACGGCTAATGGTTGTAGCCCTGCTGGTGTTAATTCAACTCGCTCTGTGAGCAGTACCGCTTTAAAGCAACACAGTGCCGCCCCTCAAAGGTACTGTGATGAACAAAACAGATAATACATTTATTTATTATTCTTGAAGCATGACCCGGGTGCGTGTTAAATCCCACCTCACTTGATAGAATTTATCATTTCAACGCGCTGTGCCAGAAGGCATCCTAGGGGAAATGGTGTGTAGGGCAGGTTATTATTTTAAATTATCTGTCTTTCATTCACAGCTATTTCTTAGGAGAGCTGGAGAAATGCCTGGAGGAGCCAGAGAGACTAGCAGAGCTCTTCATAAAACATGTGAGTCGTCAGTGTGTCTGCTCGCATTCTTGAAATAACTGACCTAACATGCCCCTCCCCCCCCCGCCCCCTCATTCCTTTAATGTTTTCCTCCGTTGCTTAAGCTTGTTTTTGAGCTGCTGCGCAAAAGGGTTAAAGATTTCCAAAGTACGTTGCGATTTAAGCCTCGGCCGAGGATTGTGAACCTTCGGCTGAACTTGCGCCCTTGCTGATGGTGTGGTCATTACTCTTGGCTGCCGATGACTAGTGTCAGAGATGCCCTGATCGCACTGCGCCTCACAAAACTGCAGCACTGACCTTTGCGAGCAAGCCCGTGCGGCGCGGTATCCAGGGCCAGAGGTCTTTCAATCGCTAGGTTGTCCCAATAATGGAGCAGATTCCCTCGTTCACCCTCTGGAGAAACAGCTGAGCTCTGGTTTTTTTTCTCCCCCGCCCCTCCCCGAGGCTCCCAGGACCACAGATAGGGTCGTCAACCCTCCAGGATTGACCAGGAGTCTCCAGGAATTGAAGATTAATCTCCAGGACACTGCCGGGAGCAAAACCCGGGACAAATATCATCGGGGCTTTGGAATAAAAAGTTTTGTTTTCATTTTCTTTGGACACTTTCTCTTATTGGGCCAGTAATTCCGGTCCCAACGCGTGAGTACGGACGGGGTACTCACACGTGGGCCCGTTGGAAGTGCCGGATTTCAGCATGCACAACGCATGCGCGGGAAACCGGCATTTCCTCCAAGGGGTTCAGAGGTCCCACGCGTGCGTGCAGGACTCTGCGCGCACGCATTGAACTTCCTTTTTGACAGGTTTGCCCGTGTGTAAGGGCCTGAACTTTTTAGAAATGTAAAAAGGTGTAAGGACTTGATTCTTTAAGGTAAGTGGTCTATTATTTAAAATTATAACATTTTTTCCACAGCTTTATTGTTTTTAAGGACTTTACAGTAAGGTAAGTCAGGGAAGCTGCCAGTGTCCCTGACGACCATGTGTGCGGGAAATGCATCCAGCTGCAGCTACTTGCAGACCGCATTGCGGCGCTCGAGCTGCAGGTGGATGAATTTTGGAGCATGCGCGATGCTGAGAGGCTCGTGGATAGCACGTTTAGCGAGTTGTTCACGCCTCAGGGCAGGGCGGCACAGGGGGTGACCATCAGGCGGAGCAACAAAGGCAGGCAGGTAGTGCAGGGAACCCCTGCGGGCATCCCCCTTTCAAACAAGTATACCGCTTTGGATACTGTTGAGGGGGATGACTCACCAGGGGAAGGCAGCAGCAGCCAACTTCCTGGCACTGGGGGTGCTCCTGCTGCCCAGGAAGGGGGGAAAAAGAGTGGGAGAGCAATAGTGGTAGGGGATTCTATAGTAAGGGGAACAGATAGGCGTTTCTGTGGCCGTAGACGTGAATCCAGGATGGTTTGTTGCCTCCCTGGTGCCAGGGTCAAGGATGTCACTGAGCGGCTGCAGGGCATTCTGGAGGGGGAGGGTGAACAGGCAATGGTCGTGGTCCACATTGGTACCAACGACATAGGTAAAAAGAGGGATGAGGTCCTGCATCAAGAATTTAGGGAGCTAGGTAACAGATTAAAGAGCAGGACCTCAAAGGTTGTAATCTCTGGATTACTCCCAGTGCCACGTGCTAGTAAGTATAGGAATGGGAGGATAGAGCAGATGAATGCGTGGCTAAAGAGTTGGTGTAGGGGGGAGGGTTTTACTTTCCTGGATCACTGGGCCTGCTTCTGGGAAAGGTAGGACTTGTACAAGTCGGACGGGTTGCACCTGAACCAGAGCGGGACAAATATCCTTGCGGGGAGGTTTGCTAGCACTGTTGGGGGGGGTTTAAACTAACTTGGCAGGGGGATGGGATACAGAGGGGAGCTGAAATAGGGGGGGATGTGCTGCCAATTATAGAGAAAAAAACAAGTCAGCTTGGTAGACAGGGCAAATATATAAGGGCAAGGCTGGATGGCATCTATTTTAATGCAAGGAGTCTTGCGAATAAGGTGGATGAACTGAAGGTGTTGATAAACACATGGGAGTATGATATTGTTGCTATCACGGAGACATGGTTGAGGGAAGGGCAAGACTGGCAGCTCAATATTCCGGGGTACAGAATCTTCAGGCGAGACAGAGGGGGAGGTATAAGAGGAGGGGGTGTCGCAATATTAATTAAGGAGTCAATTACTGCAGTAAGGAGGGATGATATATTAGCAGGGTCCTCTAATGAGGCCATATGGGTGGAGCTTAAAAACAAAAAGGGGGCAAGCACTTTGCTGGGAGTGTACTATAGGCCTCCAAACAGTCAGGGGGAGATAGAGGAACAGATATGTAGGCAAATCTCAGAGAAATGTGCAAATAATAGGGTAATAATAATGGGGGATTTCAACTTCCCCAATATTAACTGGGATAGTCAGAGTGTGAAAGGCTCAGAGGGTGTAGAATTCTTAAAGTGCATCCAGGAGAGCTTTTTGAGCCAGCATGTAGAAAGTCCTACAAGAGAGGGGGCGGTACTGGACCTAATTCTCGGGAATGTGGCCGGCCAAGTGGAAAAAGTGCTAGTAGGTGAGCACTTTGGTGATAGTGACCATAATATGGTAAGATTTAAGGTGGCCATGGAAAAGGACAGGGATGGGCCGGAAATAAAGGTTCTAAATTGGGGGAAGGCCGATTTTAATAGGATAAGGCAGGATCTGGCCAAAATGGACTGGGATCAGCTACTTGTAGGAAAATCCGCATCGGAGCAATGGGAGGCTTTCAGAAGGGAGATTGAGAACATACAATGGCAACATGTTCCCGTAAAGGTCAAGGGTGGTTCCAAAAACCACAGGGAACCTTGGATGTCAGGGGATATACGGGAATGGATTAGGAAAAAAAGGAGGGCTTTTGGTAGATACAAAAGGCTAAAGACGGAGGAAGCCCTAGAGGAGTACAAAAAGTGCAGGGGGATACTTAAAAAAGAAATTAGGAGATCAAGGAGGGGCCATGAAATAACACTGGCAAGCAAAATAAAGGAAAATCCGAAGATGTTTTATAAGTATATTAAGGGTAAGAGGATAACTAGGGAAAAAATAGGGCCCATTAGGGACAAAAGTGGCAATCTGTGTGTGGAGCCGGAAGATGTAGGAGGGGTTCTGAATGAATTTTTTGCGTCTGTTTTCACTATGGAGAAGGACGATGTAGACATAGAAATAGGGCGGGGGGACTGTGATATGCTCGAACATATTAACATCGAGCGGGGGGAAGTATTGGCGGTTTTAGCTGGCCTAAAAATGGATAAATCCCCAGGCCCGGATGAAATGTATCCCAGGCTGCTGTGTGAGGCAAAGGAGGAGATTGCGGGGGCTCTAACACATATATTCAGGACCTCTCTGGCCACAGGGGATGTGCCAGAGGACTGGAGAACCGCTAATGTAGTACCATTATTCAAGAAGGGTAGTAGGGAAAAACCGGGGAACTACAGGCCAGTGAGCCTAACATCAGTGGTAGGAAAATTATTGGAAAAAATCCTGAGGGACAAAATGTGTCTCCACTTGGAGAGGCAAGGATTAATCAGGGATAGTCAACATGGCTTTGTCAAGGGAAGATCATGTCTGACTAATTTGATTGAATTTTTTGAGGGGGTGACTAGGTGTGTGGATGAGGGTAACGCAGTGGATGTGGTATACATGGATTTCAGTAAGGCCTTCGATAAAGTCCCGCACAGGAGACTGGTCAAGAAGGTAAGAGCCCATGGAATCCAGGGTGCCTTGGCACATTGGATACAAAACTGGCTTAGTGGCAGAAGGCAGAGGGTGATGGTCGAAGGTTGTTTTTGTGACTGGAAGCCTGTGGCCAGTGGGGTACCACAGGGATCGGTGCTGGGTCCCTTGCTGTTTGTGGTCTACATTAATGACTTGGATATGAATGTAAAGGGTATGATCAGTAAGTTCGCGGATGATACAAAAATTGGTAGGGTGGTAAATAGCGAGGAGGGTAGCCTCAGTCTGCAGGACGATATAGATGGGTTGGTCAGATGGGCGGAACAGTGGCAAATGGAATTTAACCCGGAAAAGTGCGAGGTGATGCACTTTGGGGGGACTAACAAGGCAAAGGAATACACAATGAATGGAAAGACCCTAGGCAAGACGGAGGGTCAGAGGGATCTGGGTGTGCAAGTACACAGATCCCTGAAGGCGGCGGAACAGGTGGATAAGGTGGTAAAAAAGGCATATGGGATACTTGCCTTCATTAGCCGAGGCATTGAATATAAGAGCAAGGAGGTTATGATGGAGCTGTATAAAACACTGGTTAGGCCACAGCTGGAATATTGTGTGCAGTTCTGGTCGCCACACTACAGGAAGGATGTGATCGCGTTAGAGAGGGTGCAGAGGAGGTTCACCAGGATGTTACCAGGGCTGGAGCGCTTCAGCTATGAAGAGAGACTGGGCAGGTTGGGTTTGTTTTCCTTGGAGCTGAGGAGGCTGAGGGGGGACATGATTGAGGTGTACAAAATTATGAGGGGCATAGATAGGATGGATGCTGAGGAGCTTTTTCCCTTAGTAGAGGGGTCGATAACTAGGGGGCATAGATTCAAGGTAAAGGGCGGGAGGTTTAGAGGGGATTTGAGAAAGAACTTTTTCACCCAGAGGGTGGTTGGAGTCTGGAACTCACTGCCTGAAAGGGTTGTGGAGGCAGAAACCCTCACAACATTTAAGAAGCATTTGGATGTGCACTTGAAATGCCATAGCATACAAGGCTACGGGCCAAATGCTGGAATATGGGATTAGATTAGACAGGGCTTGATGGCCGGCGCGGACACGATGGGCCGAAGGGCCTCTATCCGTGCTGTATTACTCTATGACTCTATGACTCTAAGTTTATTTTTAGACCCGATTTCTTAAAAAATTATTTTTTTCAAAAATTTGATTAATTGTTTAAAATAGTTTTTTAAAGTTATTTATAGTTTATTTAATTATTGGGATGTTTTTTAAGATTTTATTTAAAGTTAAACTAGTCTTTCGGCCGCCCGTACTTTTCATGAGTTTGACAGTTCTTACTATCAAACTCATGAATGAAGTTTCCCCTCCCCTGATTGGCTGCACAGTGCTCACCTGATCCCAGCCGGCACATCGCACTAACTACGCCGCTGGATCAGGTAAGCACAGCGCGCCGACATCTGAACCGGGCATGTGACAGGAATTCCAAGCAGGCCCAGGCTTCAGATGTCGGCGCGCCGGGTGAGGGCACATCGGGGGCTTGCACGCGCGGCAAGCACCCGATCCTAATTTCTGGGCCATTAATTATAAAAATATTGGAGATTGGGTGGGGGGTAAAAAGCTGTTTGACTGACAGTGAAGAATCACCTGATCGGGTAACGAAGAATCTGCTCGCTTCTCACTTGGCCGTGGGGAGGCGGGGCACCGCGCGGGTGGACGTGTCGGGCGACCAATGACGGGAGTGCGGGGGGGTGCAGGGCACAGTTGGCGGCAGGAGGTCATGGGATGACACCTCCAGGCATACGTCCAGCCAGAGTTGGCGACCCCAAACTGAGACGGGGGTGGGGGGACACAAGGACAAGTCATCAGTGAAAGGAGCGCAGTTGCAAACAGGAGCCTAACAGAGTCAGTTTGAAGGACATCGGGGGGGGGGGGCGCGAAATCCGTCTCGGACGGCAGCGGAGAAACGGGCGATGGGGAAGAAAATCGGGCAGAGTGTAAGACGGGCTGCCGGTTCGCCACCGCCCGCCTTTGCGCGGCTGCCCAGGATGGATTTCACCGCCCCCCCCAACACCATCCTTCTTTCCAATGGAACATTTTGCATTTACAAAGCACCTTATCCTATCAGCGCAATGTCTCAAAGCCCTTCACATCCAATGAATTTTTCTGGGAACGCTATGAGGTTTGTGCAGGCAAATCCCAGCAGTCATTCTGCACCAGCGACACGCAGCAATGAGATTTTGGTGGTGTTGATTGAGAGTGGAATACTGGCCGGGACACCATTTGCGAGGACTCCCTGCTCATCTTCCAATGGTGCCGTGCGATCTTTAACATCCGCCTAGAACCTCAGGCACCTCTGCCAACACAACGAAGGGTTGGGCGTTTCTTTATTCGCGAATTAGAAATGCAGTTAGCCATAACTGGATTCCCAGTTGACCACATGTGGCTGGCGGCGAGCATACTGGACACCGCTGATAGAATTTCACTGTTGTGAGTTGAATGGGGGGAGCTCCCCACAGACAGGGTCAGGTGAAATACGGCCACTCTCCGAAGAGGATTGGAGACACTGGGTTGGAGCTCCGCGGGAGAAAAGGGAAGCGGGAAAGGAAACGGAAAGGCAAACTACCAGCCAACCAGCAACAAACTCTGAACTCAGTTGTACCGGATGTAGTCACACCAGCATCTCATTTCTTATAACAACAGAAAATGCTGGACGCACTCAGCAGGTCAGGAAGCATCCGTGGAGAGAGAAACAGAGCCAATGTTTCAGGTCTGTGACCCTTTGTCAGAACTGGAAAAAGTTGGAGATGTAGCAGGTTTTAAGCGAGTGTAGAGGCAGGGAAAGGGGGTTGGGAAGAAAGAACAAAAGGAATATTCTGTGCTAGGGGGATGGCAGAATCATCAACAACTGCCATGTGAAAAGATAGGGGCAGAGGTTATGATCTGAAATTGTTGAACTCAATGTTGAGTCCAGAAGGCTGTAAAGTGCCTAAATGAAAGATGAGTTGCTGTTCCTCGAGCTTACGTTGAGCTTCATTTGAACAGTGTAATAGGCTGAGGACAGAGAGGTCAGAGTGGGAGTGGAGCGGAGAATTAAAGTGACAAGCGACCGGAAGCTCGGGGTCACCCTTACGGACTGAACGGAGGTGTTCCGCAAAGCGGTCACCCAATCTGCGTTTGGTCTCCCCAATGTAGAGGAGACCGCATCGTGAGCAGCGAATACAGTATACTAGATTGCAAGAAGTACAAGTAAATCGCTGTTTCACCTGGAAGGGGTGTTTGGGGCCCTAGACAGTGGGAAGGGGGGAGGTAAAAGGTCACTTGTTAGGTCAGAGAGCTCATGAGAGGGAATGCCCCAGCTCAATGCCTCGGGCTATAGCCTGATCAAGGTGTCATTGACAAGCAACTAATATGTCATACATATTGAATTACATAGAAATTCCAACACAGGCCTTTCGGCTCATCCAGTCCATGTTGTTGCATATCCTCCACATGAGCATTATGGTCCTAGTCCCATGTGCTAGCTCTATTTTCATAGCCCTTCGTTCCCCTTGCCTTACAGGCCAGTAAGGTCACACGTTTGATCCTTGGTCTGTGCTGAGTTAACTGATCTCAGGGTGGAATTGGCGGCGCTACATTTTATTCCAGCATCTCTGAACTGGGAGGAGGGCGGCCGCAGGGACACTATTGGGCTCGGTTCTAAGGCGGAGACGGTAAATCAGCCAAGGCTCCTGAACCTGATCGCTATCCAGTGACTCCTGCTAAAAAGGAGTGGATGTCAGGCAAGAAGAAGATTGGTTGGTTATGTTGGACATACGGGCTACTGACGCTCTGTCTAGACTCATGTGAAGAACAGTGAGGTACCAGAAAATGGCTGCCTCTCAGAGAACCATCCCCCAACATGAGCCAGTGCTTCAAGAGAGCGCAAGTTGTTCTTAATATTTAATTTCTTATTTTATATAAATAACCTGTGTTTATTTATTCTGTTGGCATAATGAAAAAGCACTTTGAGGACCTGTTGGGTTTGATATTTGTCCAGTTGACCAGACCATAACACATGCATGACCGTTTCATTTGTCCAGTAGTCAGTTGGACACAGATCGGAGGGGGCCTAGGAGTACCGAAAAATGAGGTGCCAACCTGGGGAAGCTGCAACACAGGACTACATGCATGCTAAAATGCAGAAGTGGCATGCTATAGACAGGGCTAAGCGATCCCACAATCAACGGATCAGATCAAAGCTCTGCAGTCCTGCCACATCCAGTCGTGAATGGTGGACCATTAAACAACTAACGGGAGGAGGAGGCTCCATGAATATCCCCATCCTCAATGATGGTGGAGCCCAGCACGTGAGTGCAAAGGACAAGGCTGAAGTGTTTGCAACCATCTTCAGCCAGAAGTGCCGAGTGGATGATCCATCTCGGCCTCCTCCTGAGGTCCCCACCACCACAGAAGCCAGTCTTCAGCCAATCTCGATTCACTCCATGTGATATCAAGAAACGGCTGAGCGCACTGGATACAGCAAAGGCTGTGGGCCCCGACAACATCCCGGCTGTCGTGCTGAAGACTTGTGCTCCAGAATTAGCTGCGCCTCTAGCCAAGCTGTTCCAGTACAGCTACAACACTGGCATCTATCTGACAATATGGAAAACTGCCCAGGTATGTCCGGTCCACAAAAAGCAGGACAAATCCAATCCAGCCAATTACCGCCCCATCAGTCTACTCTCAATCATCAGCAAAGTGATGGAAGGTGTTGTCGACAGTGCTATCAAGCAGCACTTACTCACCAATAACCTGCTCACTGATGCCCAGTTTGGGTTCCACCAGGACCACTCTGCTCCCGACCTCATTACAGCCTTGGTCCAAACATGGACAAAGGAGCTGAATTCCAGAGGTGAGGTGAGAGTGACTGCCCTTGACATCAAGGCAGCATTTGACCGAGTGTGGCATGAAGGAGCCCCAGTAAAACTGAAGTCAATAGGAATCGGGGGGAAAACTCTCCAGTGGCTGGAGTCATACCTAGCACAAAGGAAGATGGTTGTGGTGATTGAAGGTCAATTATCACAGCCCCAGGACATCGCTGCAGGAGTTCCTCAGGGCAGTGTCCTAGGCCCAACGATCTTCAGCTGCTTCATCAATGACCTTCCCTCCAACATAAGGTCAGAAATGGGGATGTTTGCTGATGACTGCACAGTGTTCAGTGCCATTCACAACTCCTCAGATAATGAAGCAGTCCATGCCCACATGCAACAAGACCTGGACGACGTTCAGGCTTGGGCTGATAAGTGGCAGGTAACAGTCACGCCACAGAAGTGCCAGGCAATGACTATCTTCAACGAGCGAGAGTCTAACCACCGCCCCTTGACATTCAATGGCATTACCATCGTCAAATCCCCCACCATCAACATCCTGGGGAGTCACCGTTGACCAGAAACTTAACTGGACCAGCCACATAAATACTGTGGCAACAAGAGCAGGTCAGAGGCTAGGTATTCTGCGGCGAGTGTCTCACCTCCTGACTCCCCAAAGCCTTTCTACCATCTACAAGGCACAAGTAAGGAGTGTGATGGAATACTCTCCACTTGCCTGGATGAGTGCAGCTCCCATAACACTCAAGAAGCTCGACACCATCCAGGACCAAGCAGCCCGCTTGATTGGCACCTCATCCACCACCTTAAACATTCACTCCCTCCACCACCGGCGTACCGTGGCTGCAGTGTGTACCATCTACAAGATGCACTGCAGCAACTCGTCAAGACTTCTTCGGCAGCACCTCCCAAACCCGTGACCTCTACCACCTAGAAGGACAAGGGCAGCAGGCGCATGGGAACACCACCACCTCCAAGTTCCCCTCCAAGTCACACACCATCCTGACTTAGAAGTATATCACCGATCCTTCATCGTCGCTGGGTCAAAATCCTGGAACTCCCTCCCTAACAGCACTGTGGGAGTACCTTCACCACACGGACTGCAGCGGTTCAAGAAGGCGGCTCACCACCACCTTCTCAAGGGCAATTAGGGATGGGCAATAAATGCTGGCCTTGCCAGCGACGCCCACATCCCAGGAACGAATTTTTAAAAAATTGTCCCTCAACCAGCACTTAAAAGAAAACAGATTATCTGGTCATTATCACATTGCTGTTTGTGGGAGCTTGCTGTGTGCAATTTGGCTGCCATGTTTCCGTACATTGAACAGTGACTCCACTTCAAAAGTACTTCATGGGCTGTAAAGCACTTTGGGACATCCTGACGTTATAGAAATGCAAGTCTTTCTTTTTTTTCTTTTTATATACTGACTATTATTATTGCTATTGTGTATATATTATATACTGACTTGTATCCAAATAATTTTATTAAATTGCATTATCAACTGACTCATTATATACGAACTGTATTACAAAATGAGTATATTTGGTTGTATACTGACTATTATTTCCTGGTTGTCCGTTGATTGACAGTGAAACCATCATACATCAGAACAGCGAGCATGTTGGGCATTGACAGCTGCTCTCATGCCCGCGCGCGGTCAACAAGAAAGAGTTGAATGAAACTAGCCCCCTGACCCATTAATAGAAGAGATAGTGGATGTGGTGTGATGCTATGAGTTATTTCAAGGCTGTAACGTAGAATGATAAGAAGTCAATGTGAATTTATAGGTGATAGATCTTGCTTAGTGAATCTGTTAGAGTTCTTTGAGACTATATTAGTTGGCATGTACATCAGTACATTTAGTATACCTCGATTTCAGCAAAGCCTTTGATAGAGTACCACAATAAGAGATTATTTTACAAAGTGGAAAGGCACAGAATAGGGCAGAAGCTTTTGAAGTGAATAACTAACTGGGTGAGTCAAAGGCTACAAAAGGGAGTTGTTCAGAAAGCAGCATCTCCACAGAACGAGATGAGGAGTGAGATGCTGCAGGGATCCATTCTGGGCCAGTTTCATTCCGATATAGATCAGTGATTTGGAGGAAGGCGCTGTGACAAAGCTCTCTCATTTGGGCGGGGTTGTAAGTAGTGGGGAACAAGTGGACCAGTTGCAGAGGGATCTGGCAGGTTGGGACATTGAGTCAAAAGGTAGAAGGTGCCGTTCAATGTAAAGAAATGCAAATATGTGAATCTGGGAAGGGAAACAAATGGTAGGAGAGCAAAATAAATGGGAACAGTCTACAGGAAACTGTTATGTATTGTGTGTTCTATTGTGTGTTCTCCTCCCACCTGTGGTGGCGCTGTCACAGGAGATAAATGGATGGGTATTCTCGGTTAAGTTTAGCTCTCTTTGTTCGGAACTTTCCAGAACTTCCTTTCCTTCCAATAAAGCACTTCATGTTTGAATCTCTGAGTTCTGAGTCCTAAATTGTGTCTAGGTAGAAAGGTACCAACACAACAAGTGGCAACGAGGAGCGGATGAATCTGCGTACGTTACGGGTGCAGTGAGTAAACAGAAAATTTAATTTGAAACGTGAGATGGCTACTATATTAGGAAACATCGGTGATTTTGATGAAAATGTGGAGCAATGGAGCGCATATACGGAACGTTTTGACTATTTTGTATTGGCGAATGTGGTGGCAAATGAAAAGGTCGTGTCTACCTTTTTGAGTGTAATCGGGCCGAAGACTTTCAGTTTACTTCGCAGCCTCGTGCAGCCAGATAAGCCAGGAACTAAAACATATAAGCAACTAGTGGAAATTCTTGGAGCACATTTTTCACCAAAACCTCTGGTTATTGCTGAGAGATTTAGATTTCACAAACGGAATCAAGAGGAGGGGGAATCAGTGACGATGTTTATTGCTGCTTTAAAAAGGTTATCAGAACACTGCCAGTTCAAGGAGGTGCTGAATGACACCATTAGAGACAGACTTGTGTGTGGTCTGCAAAATGCAGCCACACTGAAGCGCCTTCTTACTGAGGACAACCTTACTCTTGAAAAGGCCATTGAAGTTAGTGTCTCCATGGAGATGGCGGAAAAGGAGGCTCACCAGTTGAGTTCAACAGGGAGAGTTCACAAGGTGTCGTCTGAGCCTAAAGGTGCGCGGAACGGCACATGTTACCGTTGTGGGAAAACGGGCCATCACGCTAATGACTGCTGGTGTACAGAGCTGGAATGCCGAAATTGTGGCAAAAAGGGTCACATTGAACGCGCCTGTAGAGGTAAAAAAAAGAACAGACAGAGCTGGGAAGCATGGAAGCAAAATGTCTGTATTTGGACAAGAGAGGAAAAAGAGTGTTCATTCAGTGCAGTATGATGGAACAAGCAAAACAGAGGGGAGCGACACCTCTGAGGAGGAAGAGGTGCACATACTGACGGTTGCAGGTGGTTCAAATGGCTACTGGGTGTCACCACTGGTGGAGGGACGATCAGTGCAGATGGAGGTGGACACAGGTGCGGCTGTGTCCCTTGTTTCAGACACTGTCTACAACAAAATGCTAAAGCATCTTACTCTTCAGCCAACAAACATTGTGCTAAAGACGTATACCGGTGAACCTGTGGCCATGAGAGGCGTCATTGAGGTGACAGTTAAATTGAACGGACAGACTGCAAAACTGCCACTATATGTGGTAAAGGGAAATTACCCATCGCTACTGGGACGTGCGTGGCTCGAGAAAATCATGCTGGACTGGCCTGCAGTCCGCATGATGTCAAAAGGGGAGTCAGGTCTGACTGCAGTGTTAAACAAACATGCAGAACTCTTCAATGGGGAACTTGGGAGCATGAAAAAGATCAGCGTGAGACTGGACATTAAACCTGACAGCAAGCCGAAGTTTCACAAAGCCCGACCTGTACCCTATGCAATTAGGCCAAAAGTTGAGGCTAACTTGGAGGCCTTAGTCGAGAATGGAGTCCTGGAGCCTGTGAGCGTGAGCAAATGGGCCACACCCATTGTTCCTGTCCTGAAAAAGGATGGATCTGTTCGAATCTGCGGGGATTTTAAAGTGACTATTAACCCGGTGCTGTCTGCGGAACAGTACCCTCTTCCGCTCATTGATGATCTTTTTACGGGCCTGGCCGGAGGACAAAAGTTCAGCAAAATAGACTTATGCCAGGCTTATCTACAAATGCATGTCGATGACAAATCAAAGGAGCTGCTGACAATTGTGACACACAAGGGGCTATACAGGTACTGCCGCCTTCCGTTTGGAATTACATCGGCCCCTGCTCTATTCCAAAGGGCAATGGATCAGATTTTGAGTGGACTGCCAGGAGTCTAGTGCTACCTGGACGACATCCTTGTCACTGGGACAAATGAGGAGGATCATCTTCTGAACTTGGATGCGACACTACAACGACTGAAAGAGTACGGACTCAGAGTTCGTAAAGACAAATGTGAATTCTTTCAGTCTTCAGTTGAGTACCTGGGGCACTGGCAACCCTACACCCCTGGGATTGGCCTGCAGAAGTGTGGCAGCGAGTACATGTGGACTTCGCCGGTCCTTTCGAAGGGAAGATGTTTATGGTGGTTGTGGACGCTCGTAACAAGTGGCCGGAGGTCGCTGTGATGAGGTCTACCACAGCAGAGAAAACAATTGAGAAACTTGGTGAGATGTTCAGCTGTTATGGCTCACCGGAACAACTCGTAAGTGACAATGGTCCACAATTTGTATCACAGGAGTTTGCAACCTTCCTGCATGTGAATGGTGTCCAACACATCAGGTCTGCGCCCTATCATCCCTCTACTAACGGCCAGGCAGAAAGGTTCGTGCAAACTTTGAAGCACGCCTTGAAGGCATCGCAAGGTCAGGGCTCAATCCACCAACGTCTGAACAGCTTCCTGTTGTCTTACAGGAACGAACCGCATGCCACAACCAAAACTTCCCCCGCTTCGCTCATGATGAAGAGGCAGTTGCGGACAAGTTTTGACTTACTCAAACCTCCAAGGGCAGAGCAGGTTGTCCATCGTCAACAACAAGCTCAAGTTGAAAAGAGAGAGAAAAGAGCCAAGGAGAGACGGTTTCATCCGGGAGAGCACGTCCTAGCTCGAAACTACAACACTGGACCGAAATGGGTTCCTGCTACGGTGATCGCGCAGACGGGCCCTGTTTCTTACACGGTTGAGACTGCCGAGGACGTCGTCTGGAGAAGACACACAGATCAACTGTTGCTAGGAGCAGAGACAGCCACAGAGGCTCCAACGGCTGGTTGGCCTGAACTGTTTCCGAATGATACCGCAAACCAGCATCCTTTGCCACAGTGCTCTTCTCCAACACAGGAAGTCAAAGAGACTGTTCCACCTGTGCAAACTCCTGACTTTCAACTGACACAGGCACCTTCTCCATCCAGGCCTGTGTCAATGCCTACTGCTGTGGAAGCCAGCGATGACCGCTGGTATGCTGTCAGAGAGCGGCGGCCTCCAAGACGCTTGGATCTGTAGGCTTAGTGACTTACCCACAAGACTGGGGCAGAATAAACCCCAGGGTAAAGTCAGGGTTTGAGGCAGTCTACCTCTACCCTAGGTTAGTTGAGTGTATTGAAAGTAACTTACCTATTGAGGAATAATGTGGACCTTCCATTTAAGAGGGGAGGAAATATTATGTATTGTGTGTTCTACTGTGTGTTCTCCTCCCACCTGTGGTGGCGCTGTCACAGGAGATAAATGGTTGGGTATTCTCTCGGTTAAGTTTAGCTCTCTTTGTTCGGAACTTTCCAGAACTTCCTTTCCTTCCAATAAAGCACTTCATGTTTGAATCTCTGAGTTCTGAGTCCTAAATTGTGTCTAGGTAGAAAGGTACCGACACAACAGAAACAACACAGGATCTGGGTATTTTAGTGGACGAGCAACTAAGTTAATTAATGGGATTGGGCGCCTGAACTATGAGGGAAGACTAAGGGCTCTAGGGATTTTTACATTGGGAAAAAAGTGGGTTAGGGAGACCTTTTTTGAGATATTTAATACCTTAAAGGGTACAGAAAACCTGGATCCCAGAACAATGTTTAATATTAACTGTACAGGGTATTGGTGAGACCACACCTGGAGTACTGCATACAGTTTTGGTCTCCTTATTTAAGGAAGGATATACTTGCATTGGAGGCAGTTCAGAGGCGATTCACTCGGTTGATTCCTGAGATGAGGGGGTTGACTTATGAGGAAAGGTTGAGCAGGCTGGGCCTATACTCATTGGAATTTAGAAGAATGAGAGGTGATCTTATTGAAACATATAAGATACTGAAGGGGCTCGACAGGGTAGATGCTGAGAGGATGTTTCCCCTCGTGGGGAAATCTAGAACTAGGGGGCATAGTTTCAGAATAAAGGGTCGCCCTTTTAGAACTGAGATGAGGAGGAATTTCTTCTCTCAGAGGGTCGTAAATCTGTGGGATTCTCTGCCCCAGAGAGCTGTGGAGGCTGGGTCATTAAATACATTTAAGGTGGAGATAGACAGATTTTTGCAAGATAAGGGAATGAAGGGTTATGGGGAGCGGGCAGGGAAGTGGCTTTGAGCCCAAGATCAGCCATGATCTTATTGAATGGCGGAGCAGGCTCGAGGGGCCAAGTGGCCTATTCCTGCTCCGATTTCTTATGTTCTTAAGACAAGAGGACATAGAGTCAAACTTAGATGAGAAAATGCTGGGGCGGTACTTCTTCACACTTACGTCGGTAACTATATGGAATACCATTCCCAGGGCGGCAGTGAAAGAGGAAGATGTTATAAATTTTAAGAGGTGGTGGAGTTTTTTTTGGCAGGCAGGGCCATCGAAGAGTATCAGATGCAAGGTGGGATAAGCGGTCTAATCTTTGGGACTAGCCTCATGGATGGAGATGGTCGTTTCTGGTCCTGTATTGTCCTCTGTTCCTAAGGAAATTGCACATATTTGTCGGGGGGTTCAATTTAAGTGCATCTCGCGATGCATCATGGGTAACCTGGTCTTCTGGAGCTTTAGAGAGTCAGGATGGAATTTGGCCACAGTTTTATTCCTGTTTTATTCCCTTCCCCCAGGAGTTAGCATTACTAGTGACTGGGAAAGGTGGGGGCGGGGGGGGGGGTTGGCGGTCACCATCTAATTAATAGGACCAGCATTAATTGGCCGGATGAGCTTCTGTCACATTTCTTTTCATTTGTTTTTTGTAATCACAATTTGGAGTCGAGAGAAAATTTAATTGACTATAAACTGAATCGTTATATGTAAATGTAATTGACGGAAGAAAACTACTAGGCACTTGGTCTAAGTATTAAACAAGGCTTTAATCAACTGTTTTTCAACATGGAGATCTAGTTGTGTCCTTCACTAGTTCCTGTTAAACAATGTCCTGAGCAAGCTGGGCCCGTGCCCGAGTATTTATACTCTCCCTGGACAGCGCCACCAGCAGGCCGCCCAGTATCATTTCATAAATCATTTCCACATGAATGACAAGATTCATGTCAGTCACTATTAAAAATTACTTTGTACACGGGGAACTAGTTGAGTCAAACCAAAATGAAGTTTAAAAAAAAAATGATAGTAAGAAGGGAACCTCAGTTAGAATAATTGCACCCAAAGGGATTAGCTGGGTCTGTGTGTGGAGAACTTGACCTTCTATAGGTTCTCTGAAGTCCTAACTCAATGTCATCTCCCTCAAGCCGATTATTATTGCTTGGGGGGAACTAGTTGACTGCGTCACCGCACGAGCATCAGAGGAAAGGTTTGTGAGACTTTCTCCCATTGCTGCTTCCCATCTAACTCAAGGCACTTCCCAGTACAGCAGACACCGAAGGCACGGTGGTCTCAATGACAGAGGTCACCCGAGGGCCCCGCTCCCATTCCAGTTGGGTCAAAGTCAAATCCCTCCACCCTGAATCGCCATGGAGGTAAGCGAGCTGGGCACAGCTTCCTGCTCGTTCAGCAGCCTCCTCCTTTTGAAAGGTGGCCCCAAGAGGTCCGAATGCCTAAGCAACTCCTCATGGAACTTCGATGTGCTGAACTTCTATCCAGCATATGGCAGGCATTTCTTGGCCATCAGCACTGCCCCTTCCTCACCCATGAGATATGTCTCACCCTGTGGTCTCTCCCTTAGCGGGTGGTGGCATGTGGTACTGCTGATGATATGCTGCTCCTTTGGGATTCGTGATTCCACACTGGGCCCAGACCTTACTGTAAGAAGGAAAATGATCACAGTGTGACTCGATTGTCATGGTACGGCACTGTAATTATGGACTCCGCGGAGGTCTGGCAACTGTGTCTGTGCTTGGGTGATGACGAGCTTTTGCAGCCAAGGAAACTGCATGTTGCCACAAACTAGCAGCTGGGACCAGGACCTCCAGCTTCCCTCTCCATGGCCTCAATGCCAATAATAAGGACCGTCACCTTGGGGAGGTCCACCAGCTGGTCTCTTTGGCTCAGAACCATTGGAGGCCAACTTTTCCTCCAATTAATGCGCCTGTACATGTTGAATTACAGCAGTTGCAACATATGGAGGTAGATGGAGGTCAGATCCAGATCAGCCATGATCTCATTGAATGGCGGAACAGGCTCGAGGGGCTGAACGGCCTCCTCCTGTCCCTATGTTCCTATGCAACGTAATCATCAAGAACACTTTGGTCTTGCAGTTACCCTGCGCATGTATTAGGGGGCGAATGCCTCATCCATCAGTATGCAATTCCTTTGTGCATGTTTTTAATGGACCCATTTAAAACAAATCGCTTGACATATCTGTGAAAACAGCCTACAAAAGAACGGCATACAGATGCATTAAGCATCACACCTGGTAATCTCAAAGCCTTTGGCTTCCAATATGTGGACTGTATAATGTAAGTGACGTGTAGCTTGGTGCTGTGCTTGCACTGTTTGATGTCAATGATACGTATATTCCATATATGGACCAACGATCATTATCCTCACTGGTTACTTTTCCTAATCATTCATGAGTCCAGTAAACCCCATCATTCCTTTGCCTCCTTGACTTTGCTCTTTTCTTCAACTCAAAACGTCTTTTGCACCCCTTGTCCCAGTGCGACAGCCCCTTTGGACTGCATTCATCTCACCTGCCGGGCCTGGCATTCTGTCTACAGGTCCTTAGGATGAACATTCGCTTGGAGAAATGCTCGTGATTGAAGAGCATCGTCCTCAAACTCATTGCCACCTCCGGTGGTGCATTTTAACTGGGGGGGGGGCGGGGTGGCGCACTCCACAGTGTTATTCATGCAGCAACTGCAATCTGTATTGCCGCAGCGCCTTGACATAGGCTTTGCTCAGCAGCTCGCACAGCCAGTCACAGCCACATCGCAATCGGCGTGCGCGCATTGGTCACGACTGCAAGCTCAACGAGTAGGAAAGGAGCAAAACTGGGCTCTGTGCGTTTACAGGGCCAGAAAACAAAGTGTGTGCTAAGAGGAAGTGTGGGGCCTGTGTGCTGTGTTCTTGTCTGTAGTTAATGCTTTAGTAGAATGAACGTCTATTATTTTCCAGGAAAGACGGTTACACATGTACGTGGTTTATTGCCAGAATAAACCTAAGTCAGAGCATATCGTCTCCGAGTACATCGACACCTACTTTGAAGTGAGTGCCCTTTAATTTTGGTTTGGCTTTTGCACACACAGCCCTTGGCCTAAGTTCTACAGTAACATGCCTCGACCCTTGAAAACCTCTTCATAAATAGGGAGAGATGAGGTGGCAAAATGGTTTTCTCATTGCCCTTTCATCTTTGGAGGTGTGGCTTTGAATCCATCTCCGACTCCTATCTCTCTGCTAATTGTAAGGATTCTAGTGGGTGTGTCTACAGCATCTAATGCGGCAGTAATTGGTACAGAACTGATCACCTCCCACAGGCCGCAAGGTGTGGGAAATGAGAAAATGGACATTGTTTTTAGATTAAAGCTAAGGCACGATAATTAAGCTAGAGTAGAGGGAGCTTTACCCTGCAGCTGAGCTTAGTGCTGGGTGACTAGGTGTCACTCCCAGTACTGACAGGCCTCACCTATCTCTGAGTGCAAACTTCACTTGAAAAGCATAGCAAACAATTTAATAGGATGCGGTGAATATGGTGACCGTGCGTGAGTAATTCTGGGGAAAGCAATATTCAGCGAGGCCTAAGGCTGACCAGCCTGCCGTAGTAACGTTTTGTCCTTGTTTTTTCAGGAGCTGAAGCAACAACTAGGCCACAGGCTTCAGCTGAATGACTTACTTATCAAACCCGTTCAGAGAATCATGAAGTACCAGCTTCTTCTGAAGGTGGGGACCAGTCTGTTCGTGCCTGGGCCTACTGACAAATAGACATCGGTTTTCGAGGGGATGCTTGTTCTGGTTTGCATTAAAATCCATCTGCCATTCCTTAGCCTATCTCTTTATTTTGTCCAAATCCCTTTGAATCGTATCAACCTGTCCATCAACCCCAACAGCAAAGATGAGGTGCTGAGAATGAATCAGTGGTAGGAATGGAATTGGAATGTGGTTTGTAGCTGTGTGTCTTTTCATTTATTCCATTGTCGTTTCACCTTACTTCTGCCTGAACTCTTCCTCTCTGCTCCCAGCCCTCCGCCAATGCCCCCTTTGCCAGCTACTGGAAGCTGCAAAGTGCCACCCTTACCCCACCAGTTTTCCTTATCTCCTCAAGCAGGGAGACACTGCGTGCTCTGCCCAGATCGCTAAATCTGGGTAAACAGTGGGCTGCTTCTGATCGTTGTGAGTTTGAACTCGCACTCTGCAATGCGCAATTTTACGCTTTGGGACTCGGGAGTTTGAATGCGCTAAAGCGGACGCACAACTGAACAGGCAATGGGACTGTGGCTGCAGTGATGCTGCTGGGCCGTTGGTTAAACTGTTAACGAGGCACTTTAACGAGCTGAAAACCGCAACACTCTCCCAATGGTGGCGTGCAGCGCGGGCGCGGCTCTTGCGGCTTTTATGCTGATTGGCTCTTCAGAACTGCCTAGAAGGCCCGGCCACTCTTTCGGCCCCTTAAAGGCAAACCCTTCTGCTTTTTGCAAATCAAACCTTGCGGCCCGTGTTAAAACCATTGTTTCCCAGCAGACCTCCTTGCTATGAGCTTGATTAGTCTTATTGCCAGCATCCAATATACATATTCCCCCGGCTCCAGGATTGTCCTGGAGTCTCCAGGAATTAAGGATTGCGAACAACCCGGGAGATAAATCGTAGGGGCGGTACAAAAAGTGCGTGCTTTCTTTATTTTCTTTGAACACATTTGTGTTTATTAGCTGTAACAATATAGGGCCCTGGTGAGACCACACCTGGAGTATTGTGGACAGTTTTGGTCTCCTTACTTAAGGAAGGATATACTTGCCATAGAGGGAGTGCAACAAAGGTTCACCAGACTGGTTCCTGGGATGGGGGGATTGTCCTATGAGGAGAGATTGAGTAGACGAGGCCTATATTCTCTAGAGTTTAGAAGAATGAGAGGTGATCTCATTGAAACATGTACATTTCTTAAGGGCTTGACAGGGTAGATGCAGGGAGGATGTTTCCCCTGGCTGGGGAGTCTAGAGCCAGGGGTCACAGTCTCAGAATAAGGGGTCGGCCATTCAGGACTGAGATGAGAAGAAATTTCTTCACTCAGAGGGTGGTGAATCTTTGGAATTCTCTACCCCAGAGGGCTGTGGAGGCTCAGTCGTTGAGTATATTCAAGGCAGAGATGGATAGATTTTTGGATATTAAGGGAATCAAGCGATATGGGGATAGTGCAGGAAAGTGGAGATGGGGTAGAAGATCAGCCATGCTTGCATTGGAGGCAGCTCAGAGACGATTCACTAGGTTGATTCCAGAGATGAGGGGGTTGACTTATGAGCAGGCTGGGCCTATACTCATTGGAATTTAGAAGAATGAGCGGTGATCTTATTGAAACATATAAGATACTGAGGGAGCTCGACAGGGTAGATGCTGAGAGGGTGTTTCCCCTCCTGAGTAAATCTAGAACTCGGGGGCACAGTCTAAGAATAAAGGGTCGCCCTTTTAGAACTGAGATGAGGAGGAATTTCTTCTCTCAGAGGGTCGTAAATCTGTGGAATTCTCTGCCCCAGAGAGCTGTGGAGGCTGGGTCATTAAATACATTTAAGGTGGAGATAGACAGATTTTTGCAAGATAAGGGAGTGAAGGGTTATGGGGAGCGGGCAGGGAAGTGGCTCTGAGCCCAAGATCAGCCATGATCTTATTGAATGGCGGAGCAGGCTCGAGGGGCCAAGTGGCCTATTCCTGCTCCTAGTTCTTATGTTCTTATGTAATATTCGAGATGGGGGGTGGTGGGGGGGAGGCTGTTTGACCAGGCGGGGCGGGGCGGTTGGTGGCGGGATGTCATGTGATGAATGAAGAGAGATTGGGTCGATTGGGCTTATATTCGCTAGAGTTTAGAAGAATGAAACTTATAAAATTCTAACAGGACTAGACAGACTAGATGCAGGAAGGATGTTCCCGATGGTCGGGGAGTCCAGAACCAGGGGTCACAGTCTAAGCCAATTCATTAAATATATTCAAGAAGGAGTTAGATATATTTCTTAAGGCTAAGGGGATCAAGGGCTATGGGGAGAAAGCAGGGACAGGGTACTGAATTTGGATGATCAGCCATGATCACATTGAATGGCGGAGCAGGCTCGAGGGGCCGAATGGCCTACTCCTGCTCCTATCTTCTATGTTTCTATGTTTCTATGATGCAACCTCCAGGAATACATCCAATCAGAGTTGACAACCCGACTCCAGCAGCAGGCTAGCGATGTTGCAAGCTGTGAGGGGCAAATTACATCACGCGCTTTGAGGGGCGTTGTACGTAAGTTGTGGATGTTTTTACACTGTAATGCGGAGGAAATGTCATTCATTTGTGCCTCTGAGATTGGAGATGTCTTCTAACCTGGAGTGCATATTCATGATATCTTAAAAATGTTCTTTATTTTACTAATAAAGTGATGAAGTATTACTGTATTTGAATGGAACATGTGGTGTAATAATGAATGTAGTTTTGCTGTGCCTTTTTAAAATCTTATGCAGTCATATTACACAGTATCTACAGCACAGAAACAGGCCATTCGGCCCAACTGGTCCATGCCGGTGTTTATGCTCCACACGAGCCTCCTCCCACCCCTCTTCATCTCATCCTATCAGTATAACCTTCGATTCCTCGTGTACTTAGCTGGAATCATTTTTTATGGACTTGAGCGAGAATAATAATGCAGCCCTGCCGCCTTGTGCGAG
The DNA here is from genome assembly GCF_052327205.1 of Somniosus microcephalus. NCBI lineage: Eukaryota > Metazoa > Chordata > Chondrichthyes > Squaliformes > Somniosidae > Somniosus > Somniosus microcephalus. The sequence goes on from NC_141019.1 coordinate 2,942,596, forward strand.
GTCCCTTTAATTGGCCTTTCAACAAGCGTTGGAATTTCCATTATTACTCTCGATGCTGGGGAGGAATTTTGGAGAATGTGCTAAACCACGGGCAAATGGTTGGCTGCTGCTCACACCAGAATTTCCTCTGTCTTAAACCTCACATTGCCCATGGGTTAAAATGAGGAATTTCTGGCTGTGCTGCCCCAGTACTCTGTGTATTAAATAGAAGTTGCTTGGCGTGTGAACGTAATCATTCTATTGTTTGATAGTATTTATATTGCTGACACAGATTTGCAACCCTTAAGTTATCTGTTCTGTTTTTCTTCCCCGCAGGATTTCCTGAAGTATTCTAAGAAGGGTGAGCTGGACACCACTCAATTAGAGGTACAGTATTTACTAGACGGACAAATTTAAAGTGGACATTTACTGGCCTTGATTTTCGACCGATCTCCAGCCTCCCACCTTCCACCCTCCTTAAACTTCAGTTCATCCAAAAACTCTGTTGCCCGTGTCCTAACTCGCACCATGTCCCGCTCACCCATCACCCCCTGCGTTCGCTGACCTCCATTGGCTCCCGGTCCAGCAACTCCTCGATTTCAAAATTCTCATCCTTGTTTTCAAATCCCTCCATGGCCTCACCCCTCCCTATCTCTGTAATCTCCTCCAGCCCCACAACCCCCCGAGATATCTGTGCTCCTCCAATTCTGGCCTCTTGCGCATCCCTGATTATAATCGCTCCACCATTGGCGGCCGTGCCTTCTGTTGCCTAGGCCCTAAGCTCTGGAATTCCCTGCCTGAACCTCTCCGCCTCTCTACCTCTCTCTCCTCCTTTAAGACGCTCCTTAAAACCTTTGACCAAGCTTTTGGTCACCTGCCCTAATATCTCCTTACGCAGGTCAGTGTCAAATTTTGTGAAGCATCTTGGGATGTTTTACTACGTTAAAGGCGCTATATAAATGCAAGCAGTTGTTGTTGTAACTCTGGCAAGTTGCCCCCAGGCTGTTTTCACTGGGAGGTCCACCAGAGCTACAGCAGGAGACCAGTGGAAGCCCCACAGAACTTCAGGGCCACTGTCATTTATTGGGTAATTCCAATCATTTCCTCTACATATGAACGGCAGCGCACCCAACATCGAGTTGTACTTGTGCAGTGCCTATCACACAATGAACCGTCCAGAGGTACTTTACAGCGGGCTGCTGGATACTGAGCTGGAACGGGGAGAAAAGTTAGCCGAGGTGACCAAAGGCACCTAACCAAAGGAGGTAGGTTTTGAGGCGAGTGGGGAGAGAGGTAACCAGGTGAAGGGGCTCCGAGAGGGAGTTCCATTGTGCATCATCTAACTGGATCGCGAATGAATCTAATGATTTCCCCTCCCTTGTCTCTATCCACCTTGACATCTTGCTGAAATCATCTCCTGATGCAGATTTTAAAATAACAAGAAATATTTTAACAATTTGTATTTGTTTTACCTACATGTTGCAGGAGGGCGTTAACCAACACCTGCTCCCTCAGACGCTCCATCCCCTTTAATTATGTAAAATTACAGCATCCCTACAGCCACGTCCTGTCTACTGTGGAGCAATGTCCCCGCTATGCTGCATGGCCACGCAGCGATCTGGAGATCCCGCGCAGGCCGCTCACCGGCTTTACAGTGGTAATAACCGCGCATGCATGAAAGATTGAATGGGACGCGCAGCCAGTTAAAGGGCCCGCGTGCCCCAAAAATGTTTTACAGGGGACATTGCTGTGGAGTACCTCCTGTAGTGTATGTACCTTTAAGGGGAGAACTGCTTTTTACAGCTCCTGTATACTGTAGTACCGGCAGTGACCACACCGGTATATAAACCGAGTAGGGATCTGTACTTTAGTTTTTGAGTAACCTACATCCAGTAAACACCTGTTAATTGTTCCTCTGCAGTCTCTGTCGATTTATTGAAGAATACCATACATTAACATTCATGGATTCAACAGTGGCGACGAGTTGATTCGAACCTACCTGCAATTCTGTAAAAGAAGGCCGATTCCACCAGTGCGGGCGTCGACCATCCGGAGAGGACTTAAACATCGCAGAGGAGGCTGTGGAGAGCTGGGCTTGGTTCCCCAGTCGAGACGATCCAGTACAGCGGGCTGGCAGCAGGTACGGCGCAGACCCTTCCCGGACGGCAGCGGCTGGAGCCGATCGACGGCACACAAAAAGGCCGAGCAGCGTCGACGGGGTAAGAGAGAGGGTGAAGCGCACAGGGTGCAGCCGGGGTTGAAGACCGAGCAGCGTCAACGAGAGATGGGAAAACACGCAGAGCGCGGCCGGGGTTTCAAGGGCTGAGCAGCGTCCGCGGGGGAGGAAAGAAGTGCGGGAGACGCCATTTTGAGCCGGCGGAGAAGAAGGGAGAGCGCGGGAGACACCATTTTTAGCCAGTCTAACCAGACCCAAGATGCAGAAGAGTGGCTGTGTCACAGCGTTCGACAATGAAGTCGAAGATTGGGCAACATATATAGAACGTGTAGAAGTGTACTGCAAGGCGAATGTAGTGCCAGAGGCCAGGAAAGCACTGGTATTGTTGAATTCCATGGGTGCAAAAACGTACGGCTTACTGCGAAACCTAATAACCCCAGAGAAGCCAGTGGAAAAGGATTTTGAAAGCATAGTGGCAATCCTACAGGACCACTTAAACCCCACACCGCTGCTGATAGCCGAAAGATTTAAGTTTCACAAAAGGAACCAGCATAAAGACGAAAGTAATGCTGAGTATTTAATGGAACTGCGCAAATTATCGAAACACTGCCAGTTTGGAACGGGACTAGCAGATACTTTAAGGGACAGGTTTGTGTGTGGGCTTCAAAGTGAAGGAACCCAGAAACGGCTTCTATCAGAAAAGGATCTTACGCTGGACAAGGCTTTCAGCATGGCAGTATCACACGAAGCAGCCGCACGGGGCGCTGCAGAGATACAATGGAGATCGCAAGAATATGGCACAAATGAAATGTCATATGGAGCAGTGAAGTGTTATCGCTGCGGCAAAACAACACACGACCACAAGGACTGTTGGTTCAAGAACCAAGTGTGCAGACAGTGTGGAAAAGTAGGACACGGAGCAAGTGTCTGCAGGTCGGGAAAGAAAACCAGCAGCAAGAAATCTCCACAGGAGAAGTACAAAAAGGTACATAAGGTGACGGAGAGTAGTTCAGACGAACAGAAAAGTGATACAGACTCCGGAAGCAAGGAGCTGGGTTGTCTGAAACTACATCATGTAATCAAAATGGAGGATCAACAAACTATCTGGGTCACGCTCAAGATAGACGGAGTCCAAGTGAAAATGGAATTGGACACAGGATCAGCCCTAACAGTCATAAACCAAAGGGACTACAAGCGGCTATTCTCACATATACCCTTGAGAGATACAGAGATTGTCTTGAAGATGTACACGGGGCAAAAAGTCTACCCCAAAGGAAAAATAAAGGTGAACGTGATATACAACAGCAAGGAAACACCAAAAATGGACATATATGTATTGCCAGATGGAGGACCGCCACTACTAGGGCGTGAATGGATCCGGAAGATACAGCTAGATTGGCATTCCATACAAGCACTGACTGTAGATGCCAAAAAGGATGACGACGTCACACCGGGAGGACTGTCAAAAATGCTAACTGACGCACAAGAAGTGTTCCAGGAGGGACTCGGAACACTAAAAGGCATAACAGCAATGATCAAAATAGAGGAAAATGCAAGCCCAAAGTTTTTTAAGGCCAGACCGGTACCTTATGCGATCCGCCCAGCCGTCAAAGCAGAGCTGGAAGGTTTGGAACGTTCAGGAGTGCTATCCAAAGTGGACTGGAGTGAGTGGGCTACACCCATCGTTCCTGTAATGAAGAGGTCGTTGAGTAATACGCCTGGGGAACCAGAGAAGGTTCGCATCTGTGGGGACTTTAAGGTGACAGTGAACCCAGTCCTTCACACTGTACAATATCCGCTTCCGCGGATTGAAGATATTTTCGCCTCGCTATCTGGAGGGAAACGCTTCACTAAGATTGATCTGGCCCAGGCGTACCTGCAAATGGAGGTAGAAGAAGCCTCGAAACAGTACTTCACGATCAACACTCATAAAGGTCTCTACCAATACAACCGGCTGGTGTTCGGGGTAGCATCAGCTCCGGCTATTTGGCAAAGGGCAATGGATCAAGTCCTGCAAGGGATTCCAGGGACCCAGTGTTATTTGGACGACATCCTGGTCACGGGCGAAAATGACAGTGATCACCTCGCCAACCTGGAGCAGGTGCTCACTAGATTGAAGGATTATGGGCGCCGAGCTAATCGCCACAAATGCGAGTTTTTCCAGAAGCAGATCTCGTATTGTGGCCACGTTATTGACGAAGAGGGGTTACATAAGTCCCCTGAAAAGATTGAGGCAGTAGTCAAGGCTCCAGCACCGGAAAATGTGTCGCAACTGAGGTCGTTCCTCGGGCTGGTGAACTACTACCATAAGTTCTTGCCGAATTTGTCTACAGTTCTACACCCACTGAACACCCTACTGCAAAAGGGGGTACCATGGAAGTGGAATGACGAATGTAAACGAGCTTTCCAGAAGTGCAAAGAATTGATCACATCAAAAGAGGTGTTGGCTCATTTCAACCCAGCACTACCAATTCGGCTGGCATGTGATGCATCACCCTATGGCATTGGAGCGGTGCTATCGCACAAATTCCCGGACGGCTCGGAGAGGCCAGTAGCCTTTGCGTCTCGGTCACTAACCTCAGCCGAGCGTAACTACGCCCAAATTGACAGGGAGGCCCTCAGCCTAGTGTGGGGAGTGAAAAAGTTCAACCACTATCTGCACGGGCAGAAGTTCACCTTGCTGACTGACCACCAACCACTTGTCTCCATCATTAACCCAAAGAAGGGCGTTCCGGTGATGACTGCGCAACGGCTACAAAGATGGTCCCTTTTTCTAGGGGCGCACCAATATGATATCGAGTATAAGGGTACGAAACAGCATGGAAACGCTGATGGGCTATCACGCCTGCCACTACCTACTGCGGAGGAAGCACCAGCAGTGGATCCTGTCGAAATATTTCAATCGACTATAATTGAATGTTTGCCAGTAACTAACGCTGGTATAGAGAAGGAGACCCGAAATGACCCGACACTGTTTCGGGTATATGATTTGACGGTGAAGGGATGGCCAGCACATGGCGACTCACTGTTGCCAGCATTCTCATCCAGAAGAGAACAGCTGTCAGTATGCCAGGGGACCTTGATGTGTGGATCCCGAGTGGTAATTCCACCCAAGTTAAGGGAGAGAGTGCTCAATGAGCTTCACGAAGGCCATCTGGGAGGGGTGAAAATGAAAAGCCTTGCTAGGGCTTATGTGTGGTGGCCGGGGATCGATCAGCAAATCGAGGACCTGACAAAGAGCTGCTCAGGATGCCAGAAGGTCCAAAATGCACCACCACATGCCCCTCTACACCCATGGGAGTGGCCCTCATCTCCATGGCAACGGGTGCATATTGATTTTGCTGGTCCACTCATGGACTCAATGTTTTTAATAGCTGTGGATGCGCACTCGAAATGGCCTGAGGTGATCAAAATGTCCTCCACCACCACGGAGAAAACGATTGCAGTCCTACGGACCATCTTTGCCAGGAACGGCTTGCCAGAGCAGATTTGCTCTGATAACGGACCACAGTTTGTGTCCGAAGATTTATGAAAAGGAATGGGGTAAGGCATTACACCTCCGCTCCGTATCATCCAGCCACCAATGGATTGGCTGAGAGGTTTGTACAAACCTTTAAAAAAGCAGTAAGGGCCATGTGCAATGACGACATTCCACTGCAGCATAAGGTGGACAATTTCCTGTTAGCCTACAGAAATGCGACACATACAGTCACCAACCAGACCCCGGCCATGATGTTCTTTAACCGAAGGTTGAGATCTCGTCTGGATTTGCTCAAACCAAATGTACGAAGAGATGTTGAGAATAAGCAATTCCAGCACATCAATGAGAAGCCGACAAGGAGCTTCAATGTAGGGCAACCAGTCTTGGCTCGCGACTACCGAACAGAGAAATGGCAACCAGGAACGATATGCACACGGCAGGGGCCACTAATGTACACCATGGATGTTGGGGAGAACATTGTGAGACGCCATGTCGACCAGATCCTAGAGTCACAGGAAAGAGTCCACCCCAGGTCTCGCGTACCTGGTGATGAACCCGACATACCGGTAGCATCTACCCCAGAAACAGTAGCATCGGAAGCTGATGAACCAACCGACGACAGGGGGCCAGAATCGCCTCCGCACCAAGAGCAAGACACTCAGGAAAGGCGCTATCCAGAAAGGATCAGGAAGCCGCCCCAAAGACTGAATTTATAAATGGACTATTTGCCGTTAATGTTACATGTTAAAAGTGTTAATTGTTAAATTAATGTTATGGTACTGTTAATCTAAAAGGGGAAGAATTGTAGTGTATGTACCTTTAAGGGGAGAACTACTTTTTACAGCTCCTGTATACTGTAGTACCGGCAGTGACCACACCTGTATATAAACCCTGAGTAGGGATCTGTACTTTAGTTTTTGAGTAACCTGCATCCAGTAAACACCTGTTAATTGTTCCTCTGCAGTCTCTGTCGATTTATTGAAGAATACCATACATTAACATTCACGGATTCAACACCTCCCACTCCAACATATTGCACAGTTCAACTACTTGAAGGTTCTCAAATAACAACAGAGAATGCTGGAAGCACTCAGCAGGCCAGTCAGCATCTGTGGAGAGAGAAACAGAGTTAACGTTTCAGGTCTGGGACCCTTCATCAGAACTGGAAAAGGCTGGAGATGTAACAGATATTAAGCAGGTGCAGAGACAGGGAGAGTGGGGAGGGGAGGGGGAGGAAGGAACTGAAGGAATATTCTGTGCTAGGCTAGGAGGCAGGAAAGATTAAATGTTGCAAATGGGAATGGCAGAATAATACAGCCTGAAAAATGGGGGCAGAGGTTGTGGTCTGAAATTGTTGAACTCGATGTTGAGTCCGGAAGGCTGTAAAGTGCCTAATCGAAAGATGAGGTGCTGTTCCTCGAGCTTACGTTGAGCTTCATTGGAACAGCGTAAGAGGCCAAAGACAGAGAGATCAGAGTGGGAGTGGAGCAGAGAATTAAAGTGACAGGCGACCGGAAGCTCGGGGTTGCCCTTATGGACTGAACGGAGGTGTTCCGCAAAGCGGTCACCCAATCTGCGTTTGGTCTCCCCAATGTAGAGGAGACCACATTGTGAGCAGCGAATATAGTACATTGAGGTAAAAAGGTAAAGACAGAATTTATATCACGCCTTTCACGACCTCAGGATCTCCCAAAGCGCTACCTAACCAATGACGCACCATTGAAATGTAGGGAAAACCAGCAGCCAATTTGTGCACAGCAAGGTCCCACAAAGCGTAATGAGATATTGACCAGATAATCTGCTTTTGTCTAGGATAATGGGGAGAGCTCCCCTGCTCTTCTTAGAAATAGTGCTATGGAGTTTTTTACGTCCACCTGAGAGAGTAGACGGGGCCTCGGTTTAACGTCTCGTCCAAAAGGCAGCACCTCCGACAGTGCGGCACTCCCTCAGCACTGCACTGGATTGTCGGCCTAGATTATGGGCTCAAGTCTTAAGAGTGGGACTTGAACCCACGACCTTCTGACATCTCAGTGCTTCCACTGAGCCAAGGCTGACAGATAGGCGCCAATAACATCCTAGATTCATGTTGAAGGTTTACAGACCCAACTGTGATTTTGTGATGTCAGTTATGTCTTAATCCATTGCCACTTTTGTACAATACAACATGACACAGCACAGTTAGACACAAGAAACAGGAAATAGGAGAGCACAAGAAATAGGAGCAGGAGTAGGCCATGCAGTGCAGTAAAATACAATGCAGCAGAAAACATCACCGTAGAACACAACAAACTCATCCCCGTAAAATGACGTGGCAGAAATGTCAATGTAGAAAAGACAAACCTAAGCTTTTGTATATATTTAGATCCTGTGATGTTTTCACTTTGTAGAAAGCTGTTGAGGTGATGTGCTTCGTACCCAGACGGTGCAATGATATGATGAACGTGGGACGTTTACAGGGCTTTGAGGTAAGTCTCGGTTTCATTTCCTTTCCTCATTAGACGGAGACTGTCGGGGGGAAAAGTTCGGTTGGTTAGCACCTCCCGTTAGCGCCTCCGGGGGCCGCTAGGAACTTAGCACCCGAGCGCGGTGATTTTAGCACCGCTCGCGAAATTGGCCAGTCGTTTTGCGGCGGCGCTAAACACTACCGCCTCAATCTCCTGCGCCCGCAGATCGTGACATCAGTCGAGCGTGTAACGCCCCGGTAGCACCCCAGACCGGATATTGAGTCGCGCCCTCTGCCTTCGCGCCTGCCGCTAGGAACAACAGGTAGAGGGGAATGTTTTCAAGTTGGGAAGGGGCTGGGGGAGCGCTATTTAAAGGCGGGCGCTTCCTGCCGGCAAGATTTTTGGTTTTAACGCTGTCCAAAGGAGTTTTGGCCCTCAGCACCACTTTTGATGTTCCTAAGTGCCGAGCTCTTTCCCTGGGCCTATCCATTAGTGCTTCCAACACAATTGCTTTTGAGGTCTCTCCAGGCCGAGATTCAAGGCTGCAATGAGCAGGGTGTGGCTGGCCAGCAAGATGGCCCCTCCCCTTTAAGAACTGGACGGCGTCAGTCTGTCTGGCTTCCATGGTAACGGACATCGCCTGAGCGTTCTGAGGTAGCGCCTCGCTCCCTGATGTTAGCGCCTTGAGAGAGGTGTGTAGCGCCTGATTTAGCGCTCAAATCACCTCCAGGAGCGATAGAGGCGAATTTTGCAGTTGGAGACGATAATTAGCGCCGAGCGCTAAACTTTGCGCCCGGCCGATATTAGCGCCCCAAAATGGGCGCTACCCAATTTTTCCCCCTAGGACTTGTCTGTAGATACATTGCTAGCAAAAGCTTGTTAACAAGCCTTGTAAAGACTCCTTCCTGCACTGTCTGGTCTATCATCTCTTAGATTTGGGGAAGAAATGCACCTAGAAGTTCAGTGTTGAAAGGGGACACTATTAGAGTGTTGTCGTGCATTGTAGTATCAACACCCAGTTCCACAGGATAATTGAACGCGGTTTAGTGCCCATGAGTTTCAACTCTTGCAAGTGGTTCTCCACAAGAAGAAGGGAAGTAAACAGCTAGTTACCCAAAGTGGCATTGGGAGAAGGTCCCCTGACATGTGCCAAGGAACCTAAAGAGGGAGAGGAAATGAAATAATAAAATTATAATAAAAAGTTGTGTTGGCATTTCACATCTTCTCACCAATGCTGACTCGCTGAAACTCGGGAAACAGGGATTTCTGGTTTGCAACCCGAAAGTTCCTCTTGACATAGTCCCTTTAAAGTCAAGGGAGGTCATTTTGACTATGGCCGATAGTGTATAACGGACAATATTGGATCAGCCGCCCGTTATACATCTTTCCCCGACTGAAAGCAACAGAGCTGAAAATGAGGAGAGATGTATAACGGGCGGATGATCCGATGTCAACTGTTTTACACCGTCGGCCAAAGTCAAAATGACCCCCCAGGAAGTTAGGCTCGGGTTTGTTGTGTTTTTCATTCCTCCGCCCGCTCCTCCTCTCATTTCTCTTAATGTTGAATTGCCACGTCTCACCACAACCTGACGTGCACTCCATTCCTTCCTCCTCCAGGGCAAAATCACAGCTCAGGGAAAGCTCCTTCAACAGGACACCTTTCACGTGATCGAACAAGATGCTAGCTTTCTGTCCCGCAGCAAAGAGCGTCGAGTTTTCCTCTTTGAACAGATAGTGATCTTCAGTGAGCCACTGGATAAGAAGAAGGGATTTTCACTGCCAGGTTATCTCTTCAAGAACAGTATTAAGGTAATGACTGTGTGGATCAGCTTTCCCTTTTGTTTTTGTGTTCGACCTACAATTCTGGCCATCTTCTTCCACCTCTGCACTCGCCAGCTCGTGGTTTTTCCGTGAGTTCACGAATGGCCATAAAATTGAAGGCCGCTGAGCGCAGAAGCAGAAAAGCCCGGCCTCCATTTCCTCATCTTTCAGGCAGACGTGTCAACTTGGTTCAGTGGTAGCGCTCTTGCTTGCTCATGAGTCAGGAGATGGTGAGCTCGAGTCTCACTCGAGGACTTAATCGTGCAATCCAGGCTGCCACTTCAGAGCAGTATTGAGGGAGTGCAGCACTGTCAGCGGTGCCCTCTTTTGGATGAGACGTTAAACCGAGGCCCTGTCTGCCTGATTAGCTGGGTGTAAAAGATCCCACAGTGCTAGTAGAAGAACAGCAGGGGGTCCTGGCCTACATTCATTCCTCAATCCTCACCGTCAAAACAGATTAACTAGTCATTTTTCCCATTTCTGTTTGTGGGACCTTGCTGTGTGCAAATTGGCTGTAGCATTTTTTTAAATTCGTTCCTGAGATGTGGGCGTCGCTGGCAAGGCCAGCATTTATTGCCCACTCCTAATTGCCCTTGAGAAGGTGTGGAGATGCCGGAGTTGGACTGGGGTGGACAAATGTAAGAAGTCACACAACACCAGGTTATAGTCCAACAGCTTTATTTGAAGGTGGTGGTGAGCCGCCTTCTTGAACCGCTGCAGCCCCTGTGGTGAAGGTACTCCCACAGTGCTGTTCGGGAGGGAGTTCCAGGATTTTGGCCCAGCGACGATGAAGAATTGGTGATATATTTCTAAGTCAGGATGGCGTGTGACTTGGTGACATAACACCAACGATTACACCTCAAAAGCAATTAATTGGGTACGAAATGCTTTGCAATCTCCTGAGGACTTGATAAAATGCTATTTAAATGCAAGTTCTTTTATTCTGCTCCAGCCAGACAGGAGAGACAGTTTGGGGCTAGATACGGGTTGCCAACCCGCCAGGATTGCCCTGGTGTCTCCAGGAATTGCGAGCAAAACTGGGAAAGGTCATAGGGGCGTTAAAAAATTGTGTTTTTTTTTCTTTTGAACACTTTCAATTATTAGTTATAAAAATATTTGGACTGGTCTTGATTGCCTCAGGAGAATCAATTTTCCAGAGTATTTTTTCCCTTTTTGGCCCTGGCGGGTGGGAGGGGGGGAAGTCTTTGGTCTTGCTGCCCCGGCCATCATGGGGTGGGGCAGGCTTGATGGACCAGCTGGTCTTTTCCTGCATGTCCGTATTGGAGATGAGGGGAAAAAAGGCTCTTTGACCGGGCGGGGCGGATGGAGGCGGGAGGTCATGTGATATAACCTCCAGAAATACATCCAACCAGAGTTGGCGACCCCAGGCCAGATTGACATGTCAGAGCCTTCTTATCATCAGGTGGAAAGTTGGACAATGTCACCTCTTCCCTCCCACAATCCTTCAGCATTGTACTCCACCGAATCACCAAACTGAGGTGGGTGGATTCAAGTTACAAGCAACCCTGAGCTCAGGCCCCAGGATCTCTCATTCTGAGGCGAAGAAATATTGGCTCGTATTTTACGATGCCCAGGGGTGTGCACCCGTAGGAACCTCGCAAGTGCCGGTTTCAGGCATGCCAAGCGCATGCGCTGAAAACCGGCATTTCCAATCTGCCCTGGAGAAGGGCCTCTGCGGGGGGAGAGTTCCGCTTTCTGGAGAACCTCCGCCCGCAGAAAACCCTTAAAAATCTTACACCTGGTAAAGGCCTGCTTTTACCAGCATAAGAGTTTTAAAAAAAAATTAAAAATTTTTTTCACACATTTATAATTTTAAAATACTTTTAAAAAAGGTAAGTTTATTTTTAGCCCCGTAAAAAACTGTTTTTTTCAAAAAATTAAATTTTTCTTAAAATTACATTAAATTAAATATTTTAAACTCATTTTAAAAACGTGAAACGTGATGGTTTTTCAAAAATGTATTTAATGTTTTAGTGTATTTTTGGGGTGATCTCCATTCATATATTTGACGGGTCTGTCTTTCAAAAGTATGAAGGGGGATTCCCTTCTCCCATTGGCTGGCCTGGCCCACGTGATCCCAGGGACGCTTGCGAACCGCCTGCGCCCCTGGGATACGTGGACCCTGCGCATTTCGACTGCGGAGAGGCCCAGGAGCGGAAATGGCCGCACCTCGGGAGCCCTCAGGTAAGGGTGTAGATTCTTTCTCGATAGGAGGCCTCCACACGCAGGAAGCCTCCTATCGGAAATGACGGGCCATTACTTACACTGCTGCCTGTGACCGCTCTCCTTTCTAACTGTGTTCTCGATAAAGAAAAAGCACAAGGAGCACATGGGCTTCTTAATGTCTTCTAATCCCTGTGAGTTGCCCCCATATAGTAAGACGGTGCCAGCATCTCACAAGTTAATATCAGCTGGGCTGTGCAGTGCGAGCAGTCTCAAGACCCCTTCACACACACTACTAAATAGTTCTGTGGAGCTTGGGGGAGCTGGCAGTTACTACGCTCTCCGTACTGAAACGGCTCCCTCTGATCAATCCTGTGATGTCTTTGAAAATGATTTAAAGAAAGACTTGCATTTCTATAGCGCCTTTCACGACCTCAGGATGTCCCAAAGCACTTTACAGCCAATGAGGTAGTTTTGAAGTGTAGTCATGTAGGAAACGGGGCAGCCAATTTGCGCACAGCAAGCTCCCACTAACAGCAATGAGGTAATGACCAGATACAGGAAACTCTTTGGTATCCGGCACCGACGGGACCGGCGTGTTGCCGGTTGATCAAAAATTCCGGATGACGGAGAGGGTTATCTACCGAGGCTATTTTTAACAAAGAAAAATAAAAAAAATCAAGAAATGTGCAGTATACAGTAATTGGGTACTCACCTACAGAATGCTGTGTTAAATGGATGGTGGAAGATGCTTGATTAAGTACAGTATGTTGGATCCGTGATTCAGAGAATATGCTGTTATAAAATAATCACACGGATGCTGTACATTAACAATAAACAGGTCTTTACTGGAGGAGGGTAGTCTCAAGACATGGGGGGACAGAGGCATGCGCAAAGCTTATATACCGGTGTAGTCACTGCCGGTACTACAGTATACAGGAGCTGTAAAAGTAGTTCTGACTTAAAGGCACATACACTACAATTCCTCCCCTTTTAGATTAGTAGTACCCCTAATATTCAAATAACAATTAACATTTCAACATGTAAATTAAACATCAAAAGTCCATTTATAGATTCAGTCTTTGGGGCGGCTTCCTGACCCTTTCGGGATAGCACCTTTCCGGAGGTTCTTGTTCTTGGTGCAGAGGCGATTCTGACTCCTTTTCATCGGGTAGTTCATTGGGTTCCACTGCTAATGGGTCTGAAGTAGATGCTACCAGTATGTCGGGTTCATCCCCAGGTACTCGAGACATGGGGTTGACGCGTTCCTGTGACGCTAAGATCTGATCGACGTGGCATCTCACAATGTTCTCCCCGACATCCACTGTGTACATTAATGGCCCCTGCCTTGTACATATCGTTCCAGGTTGCCATTTCTCTGTTCGATAGTCACGGGCCAAGACTGGTTGCCCTACATTGAAGCTCCTTGTCGGCTTCTCATTGATGTGTTGGAATTGTTTGTCCTCAACATTTCTTCGCACATTTGGTCTGAGCAAGTCCAGGCGAGATCTCAACCTTCGGTTAAAGAACATCATGGCCGGGGTCTGGTTGGTAACTGCATGTGTCGCGTTTCGGTAGGCTAATAAGAAATTGTCCATCTTATGCTGTAGTGGAATTTCATCGTCGCACATGGCCTTTATCGCCTTCTTAAAGGTTTGTACGAACCTCTCAGCCAATCCATTTGTGGCTGGATGATACGGGGCGGATGTGTAATGTCTTACCCCATTCCTTCTCATAAATTTTTGGAACTCGTCGGACACAAACTGTGGTCCATTATCAGAGCAAATCTGCTCTGGCAAACCGTTTCTGGCAAATATGGTCCGTAGGACTGCAATCGTTTTCTCTGTAGTGGTTGAAGACATTTCTATCACCTCAGGCCACTTTGAATGAGCATCCACTGCTATTAAGAACATTGAGTCCATGAATGGACCAGCGAAATCAATATGCACCCGTTGCCATGGAGAGGAGGGCCACTCCCATGGGTGTAGAGGGGCATGTGGTGGTGCATTTTGGACCTTCTGGCATCCTAAGCAGCTCTTAGTTAGGTCTTCGATTTGTTGATCGATTCCCGGCCACCACACATAAGCCCCAGCAAGGCTTTTCATTTTCACTCCCCCCAGATGACCTTCATGTAGCTCATTGAGCACTCTCTCCCTTAACTTGGGTGGAATCACCACTCTGGATCCACACATCACTGTCCCCTGGCATACTGACAGCTGTTCTCTTCTGGATGAGAATGCTGGCAACAGTGAGTCGCCATGTGTTGGCCATCCCCTCACCGTCAATTCATATACCCGCGACAGCGTCGGATCATTTCGGGTCTCCTCTATATCCGCGTTTGTTACTGGCAATCGTTCAATTATTGACGAATAAAATATCTCGATAGGGTCCACTGCTGGTGCTTCCTCCACAGTAGGCAGTGGCAGGCGCGATAGCCCATCACCGTTCCCATGCTGTTTCGTGCCTTTATATTCTATTTCATATTGATTCGACCCTAGAAACAGGGACCATCTTTGTAACCGCTGTGCAGTCATCACTTGAACGCCCTTCTTAGGATTAAAGATGGAGACAAGTGGTTGGTGGTCAGTCAGCAAGGTGAACTTCTGCCCATGCAGATAGTGGTTGAATTTTTTTACTCCCCATACTAGGCTGAGGGCCTCCCTGTCAATCTGGGCGTAGTTGCGCTCGGCTGAGGTTAGTGACCGAGACGCAAAGGCTACTGGCCTCTCCAACCCGTCTGGGAATTTGTGCGACAGCACCGCTCCAATACCATAGGGTGATGCATCACATGCCAAACGAATTGGTAGTGCTGGGTTGAAATGGGCCAACACCTCTTTTGATGTGATCAATTCTTTACACTTCTGGAAAGCTCGTCTACGTTCTTCATCCCACTTCCATGGTACCCCTGTTTGCAGTAGGGTGTTCAGTGGGTGTAATACCGTAGACAAATTTGGTAAGAACTTGTGGTAGTAGTTTACCAGCCCGAGGAACGACCTCAGTTGTGACACATTTTCCGGTGCTGGAGCCTTGACTACTGCCTCAATCTTGTCAGGGGACTTATGTAACCCCTCTTCATCGATGACGTGGCCACAATACGAGATCTGTTTCTGGAAAAACTCGCACTTGTGGCGATTAGCTCGCAGCCCATACTCCTTTAATCTGGTGAGCACCTTCTCCAAGTTGGCGAGGTGATCACCGTAATTTTCGCCCGTGACCAAAATGTCGTCCAAATAACACTGGGTCCCTGGAATCCCTTGCAGGACGGGATCCATCGCCCTTTGCCAGATAGCCGGAGCCGAGGCTACTCCAAACACCAGCCGGTTGTATTGGTAGAGACCTTTATGAGTGTTGATCGTAAGGTATTGTTTCGAAGCTTCTTCTACCTCCATTTGCAAGTACGCCTGGGCTAGATCAATTTTGGTGAAGCGTTTACCTCCAGATAGCGAGGCGAAAATATCCTCAATTCGTGGAAGCGGATATTGTACCGTGTGAAGGACTGGGTTCACTGTCACCTTAAAATCCCCACAGATGCGGACCTTCTTTGGTACCCCAGGCGTATTACTCAACGACCTCTTCATTACAGGAACGATGGGTGTAGCCCACTCACTCCAGTCCACTTTGGACAGTACTCCTGAACGTTCCAACCCTTCCAGCTCTGCTTCAACAGCTGGTCTGATCGCATAAGGCACTGGTCTGGCCTTCAGAAACTTTGGGCTTGCATTTTCCTCTATTTTAATCGTTGCTGTTATTCCTTTTAGTGTTCCTAGTCCCTCCTGGAACACTTCTTTTGCGTCGGTTAGCATTTTTGACAGTCATCCAGGTGTGACGTCGTCATCCTTTTTGGCCTCAACCTTCAGTGCCTGTATGGAATGCTAATCTAATTGTATCTTCCGGATCCATTCCCGTCCTAGCAGTGGTGGTCCTCCATCTGGCAATACATATATATCCATTTTAGGTATTTCCTGGTCTTTATATGTCACTTTCACCCTTATTTTTCCTTTGGGGTAGACTTTTTGCCCCGTATACGTCTTCAAGACAATCTCTGTAGCTTTCAAGGGTATGTGTGAAAATAGCCGCTTGTAGTCTCTTTGATTTATGACTGTTAGAGCTGACCCTGTGTCCAATTCCATTTTCACTTGGACTCCGTCTATCTTGAGTGTAACCCAGATAGTCTGGTGATCCTCCATTTCGGTTACCTTATGTAGTTTCAGAAAACCCAGCTCCTTGCTTCCGGAGTCTGTGTCACTTTTCTGTTCGTCTGAACCACTGTCCATCACCTGGTGTACCTTTTTGTACTTCTCCTGTGGAGATTTCTTACTGTTGGTTTTCTTCCCAGACCTGCAGACTCTTGCTATGTGTCCTGCTTTCCCACACTGTCTGCACACTTGGTCCTTGAACCAACAATCCTTCTGGTCATGTGTTGTTCTGCCGCAGCGATAGCACTTCCCTGTCCCATAGGACATTTCATTGGTGCCATATTCTTGCGGTCTCTGTTGTATCTCTGCAGCGCCCCTTGCAGCTGCTTCGTGTGATACTGCCATACTGAAAGCTTTGTCCAGCGTAAGATCCTTTTCTGATAGAAGCCGTTTCTGGGTTCCTTCACTTTGTAGCCCACACACAAACTTGTCCCTTAACGTATCTGCTAGTCCCGCTCCAAACTGGCAGTGTTTCGATAGCTTGCGCAGTTCCGTTAGGTACTCAGCATTGCTTTTGTCTTTGTGTTGGTTCCTTTTATGGAACTTAAATCGTTCTGCTATCAGCAGCGGTGTGGGGTTTAAGTGGTCCTGTAGGATTTCTACTATGCTTTCAAAATTCTTGTTCACCGGCTTCTCTGGGGTTATTAGATTTCGCAGTAACCCATAAGTATTAGCACCCATGGAATTTAACAGAACCAGTGCTTTATTAGCATCTGGCACTTCATTCGCCCTGCAGTACACCTCAATACGTTCCACATATGTCGCCCAATCTTCGACTTCATTGTCGAACGTAGAGATACTGCCACTCTTCGGCATCCCTGGGTGTGATTTAACTGTCAAAAATGGCGCTTCCCCTTCTTCTCCGCTGGCACAAAATGGCGTCTCCCGCGCTTTCCTTCCTTCCCGTGCTCGCCGCCCTTCTCTGCTGCGGCTTCTAAAAATGGCGTCTCCCGCGCTCTTCATTCTTCTCCGTGGCTCAATGGCGTCTCCCGCGCTCCCCTTTCTTTGCCCCGCGGACCCTGTTCAGCCCGTGAGCCCTGGCTGTGCTCTGTGCGTTCTTCTTTTTATTTTTTTCGACGCCGCTCAGTCTAGAACCCGGCTGTTTCTTTACCCTCTCTCTCTCCGGTTTGTTTTCTTTTTCTCGACGCCGCTCGGTGTTCAACCCCCCCGGCTGCGCCCTGCGCCCTTCACCCTTTTTCTTACCCCGTCGACGCTGCTCGGCTTTCTCTCCGCCGTCGGTCAGCTCCAGCCGCCGCTGCTCAGGAAGGGTCTGCGCTGGACCTGTCATCGGTCTCTTGCTGCTCGTCGTGGCTTGGGAACCAAGCCCGGCTCTCCACAGCCTCCCCTGCGAAGTTCAATCTCTGCCTGACGGCTGGGCGGTTGCTCGTAGTCGACGCCCGTGTTCCTGGCCTCGACTATTTTTTTTTTTATGTTGCAGGTGTATTGATTTCTTTCTGGGTTCAATGACGAGACATTTATGAAAGAGAATGGCCTAGAAATTCACTAGCCTTAGCGCCGCTTTTGAGGCGCTAGAGAGACTAGCGCCAGAGTTATGGCCAGTTGAAAAATTCCCTGGGGCCCTAAAGCGGCGTTGCACCGGTAGCGCTGCGCCGGCACCGATGACGTCATCGGTGTGCGCAGCGTCCCGGTTGCCATGCCGACGGGCCCCAGCGCCGAAATTCAGTTGCGGCCGCCTCGCCCGTGGCAGCCGTAACTAAGACTCTGGCAACAGAGTCCAACATGTGTTTGCGCCGGCGCATTAAAGGCCCCGCGGCGGCCGGCCGCTTTCCCGCCGGCCGCCTGCCCGCAGCTCCCTCCCCGGACTTCTCCCCCCCCCCCCCCCCCCCCCCGGAACAGATGCAAGCCCGGCACTTGTCCGAGGTGCCGGGCTCATTTTTAAACAGATTTGCGCTGGCCGCGGCCGGGTGCAGGCAGCTCCTCCTTAACGGAAGGAGGAGGCCTGCACTTCCCCAGCCTGCCGCACCGCATCGGGTGCCGCAGCGCCGGAATTGCGGCGCTAAACGGCAGTTAGCGCCCTTTTCCAGGCGCTAAGACCCTTCAGTAGCGCCGGCAGCCGTTTGGGCGCGGCGCTACTGAATTTTTGGCGCGCGCAGGGGGACTTAGCGCCGGCACTAACTTCCGGCGCTAAAGCCCTGGCTAAGCCAAAACCCAATTTCTAGGCCAATGTCTTTTAATCTAAAGTCTGTTCAACTCTTTATACAGCATTTACAGGAGACATCATGCTAGTGATGCATCTAGAACGAAACTGAAACTAAAACTCCTGCTTGTCTCTCACATGACCTCTGCTGGTCAGGCATAAGTAATCAATACATGCAAACATGCTGTTAAGGCATCATAATCGAACAGGCAAATACCATCTCTATTTGCTGATATCATTACATCTCCTTTTCTTAAAACAAAAGTATTTTACTTTTAACTAACAACATGTTTTCTTTGTATTAATCTGCATTTTAACTGTAACACTTAATGAACTTACATTATCATTATCATGATCAAGGTTTTTTAACCTTGCTTTGTGTGTTCACATGAAATATGTCAATACACTAGAACTTGAAGAAAGAATAAGATAACATTACTTCCTTCTATAACAATAGTCCTTAAATTTGCTCAATGAGTCTCTCAGGAGGCTTCACGTGTCTTGAGGATTTTCTGATTGATTGTCCTTGAATCTGAGTTGTTGCCTCAGATGATGGTTTCTCAGCTGTGTGATCAGGTTGTTCAACAGTATCAGTCTCTTGACCTGCTGTGGCTGGTCCCATGAGAAGATCTCGACGATTTCTTCGCAGAACAGCACCCTCATCTGTCTGAATGGTGTATGATTTGGTTGAACTTCACTCAGGACAGTTCCCTTCTGAGTCCATGTGTTTGTTTTGTCTTTCAACCTTACTTGGTCACCAGTGTGGAGTTCAGGTAGGTTTTGTGTTCCTCTGTCATAGTAGTACTTTTGCTTTTCTTTCTGTTGTTCTTTGAACTTCCTCACTTTCTCCCCCTCTTTTGTTTTCAGGAGGTCCTCCGGGATGGGTAGGTTTGACCTTAGCCGACGTCCCATAAGGAGTTGGGCTGGTGACATACCACATTCGAGCGGCGTTGTGCGGTATACAAGCATGCTTTGGTAGAAGTCAGTTCCACTGTCTTTTGCCTTGTACATCAGTCTTTTCACTGTGTTTGCGGGCTCTCCTGGGCCAACAGCTCTGGACAACGTGTCTGCTGTATACATCAGCTTACCCGGTGTGTACGCAACATTCAGTGTGTAGCGTTGCAGCCTGATCATCATTCTTTTTATTCTAAGCGGACAGCTATTTAGTGGCTTTTGGAACAATGCAATCAAGGGCTTATGGTCAGTCTCCACACTGATTGCTTGTCCTGCCACAAACTGGTGAAATCTTTCACAGGCGTATGTGATGCTGAGCAGCTCCTTTTCTATTTGAGCATATCGCGTCTCCGCGTCTGTCATTGAGCGCGATGCATATGCAATGGTTTGCCAGTATTCATATTGTTGCAGAAGAACGGCACCGAGCCCACTCTGTGATGCATCTGATGATATCTTGATGGGTCTCGCTGGGTCATAAAACCTCAGAACTGGTTCCTCTGTGAGCAGTTTCTTTAGATCGCTCCATGACTTCTCATGCTCATGATTCCATTCCCATTCTATGTTCTTTTCAGTTAGTCTTCTCAGTGGCGCCATCTTTTCTGAGAGGTTGGATATGAATTTCCCCATGTAGTTGATCATTCCATTAAACCTCTGCACGTCCTTTTTGCATTGTGGCTTTGGCATATTCTCAATGGCAGACACCGTTCTGGGATCTGGTCTGATGCCCTCACTGCTAAGGATATCTCCCACGAATGTCAGTTCTGTCACCCCGAGCTGGCATTTCTCTCTATTCAGCTTCAGGTTTGTTTTCCTTGTTGCTTCCAGCACTTTTTTCAGTCTCTCGTCATGCTCAGTTCTCGTGGTTCCCAATACTATGATGTCATCCATTGATGTATCAACTCCCTCCAGGTGCTCATAGATCATATGAATTGTTTTGTGATACACTTCAGGAGCTGAGGCAATGCCAAATGGTAACCTTAGGAATCTGTATCTGCCAAATGGACTGTTGAACGTGCACAGTCTTGAACTTGCCTCGTCCAGCTTCATCTGCCAAAATCCTGATGATGCATCTAACTTGCTGAAATACTTTGCATTTGCAAACTGTGACATGATTTCCTCACGTGTAGGAAGCTTGAAGTGCTCTCTCTTTATTGCTCTGTTTAGATCTCTTGGATCCAGGCAAATTCTGAGCTTTCCATTCTTTTTGTCCACTACGACGAGGGAACTCACCCACTCAGTTGCTTTTGAAGAGCAAACGGAACTTTTCTGCATAGATGTATGACCGGTGTCATACTTTTATCTACTCTGATCGTGTGTTCTCCTGGAATGCAGCCTAGACCCTTAAATAGGTCTTTGTACTCTTTCATGAGTTCATCATAGACTGTCTCTCCTTCGCTTTCCACAACGAGGACTCTCTTTACCAGGTTCAGTCTCTCACAGGCTTTTAAACCTAGTATGGCTTGCACATCCTTTGGCACCACGATTAATGCTAGCGTGTGCTCTCTGTCCTTGTGTGTTACTTTGACAATGCATCTTCCTTTCACTGGTATATCAGTACCTGAGTATCCTGTCACTTTCACTTTTATTCCATGTATCTTTGGTCTGGGTCTAATTTTCTTAAAATCAGTCTCTGATATCACATTAACTTGTGCTCCAGTATCCAATTTAAATGGAATGTGTATGTCATTCACTTTTAGTGTCAACATCCAGTCTCTTTCTTCTTTTTTGTTTTCAGACACAACATCTACATAGAACTCCTCTATCTCGCTTTCATCTACTGTATGGACCTTGCTTTGTTGCACTTGGTTCTTACAGCAACGGGCATAATGGTTGTTTTTGTTGCAACTATTGCATGTTTTACCATATGCTGGACACTTTCTTGGTGGATGCTGTGTACCGCATCGACTACATAACTTTCGATTGTCCCTTTCATTTTCGTTCGTTGGCCACGCCTCTTTTTTCACATTGGCGCTCTTTTTGTTAACCGGTTTGTGTCCGTTCATTCTCACTGCATCCACGTTGCAGCTATTGTCACTGAACAGCTCCTTTGCCTGCAACTTCACAGTCTCTGTAGCCCTACACAGTGCTATGGCTTTTCCCAGGTCTAGATCTTGCTCTCTTAGCAGTCTTTCCCTTAGACCATTATCTGGAATACCACACACCAGTCTGTCTTTTATCAGCGAGTCTGTCAGTCCCCCAAATTCACATGTTTTGCTTCTGTTTCTCAGTTCAGTCACATACTGATCAATAGTCTCTCCCGTTTTCTGTACACATGTGAAAAATCTGTGCCTCTCAAACGTCACGTTACGTTTAGGTATGCAGTAGGCCTCAAACTGTTCCATTATTTTATCTAGCTTCATTTTGTCTCCATCAGCAGCGAATGTGAAATTATTATACACCTCCAGCGCTTCATCACCCACGACATGTAAGAACAGTGATGATTTCTTTTTATTACTTTTCTCGTCAGCTCCGATTGCCGCTAAATACAACCCCACACGTTGTTTGAATCTCCTCCAATTTTCAGCCACATTACCTGTCAACTGAAGCGTCGCCGGTGGGTGTAAACCTTCCATTTTTTCACTTCGTTAGCTATTCTCCAATGGTAAGCAACGATGTTCTCTTTTGGCTTGCTAATTTGTGGAGAGCTGATTTAACTTCAGATTTTTTCTCTTCATCTCTTTCAATCACTTCTGACACCATGTATTGATTTCTTTGTGGGTTCAATGACGAGACATTTATGAAAGAGAATGTCTTTTAATCTAAAGTCTGTTCAACTCTTTATACAGCATTTACAGGAGACATCATGCTAGTGATGCATCTAGAACGAAACTGAAACTAAAACTCCTGCTTGTCTCTCACATGACCTCTGCTGGTCAGGCATAAGTAATCAATACATGCAAACATGCTGTTAAGGCATCATAATCGAACAGGCAAATACCATCTCTATTTGCTGATATTACAGCAGGTAGATTCGAATCGACACTCGTCGCCACTGTTGGATCCGTGATTCAGAGAATATGCTGTTATAAAATGATCACACAGATGCTGTACATTAACAATAAACAGGTCTTTACTGGAGGAGGGTAGTCTCAAGACAGGGGGGGACAGAGGCATGCGCAAAGCTGCCGGTACTACAGTATACAGGAGCTGTAAAAGTAGTTCTGACTTAAAGGCACATACACTACACAGTACTGCCAGTTGAGGGTAATGCAATGCAGTGACTACCAGCAGCGTGGGAGACACACAGTACCCCTGTAAAATGGCGGATCAGACGAGACTACCGGCAGCGTGGGAGAGTCAGACTTCTGTTATTGAGGTGTTCTGACTTCCGACAGCGCCAAGAAGCCGAGTAGTGGCAGTTTGGAGAACTACCCCCACTGACTAACTCGGCCACCGCGGGAGACTCGGACTCGGACACATTGCCGGTTATTGAGGTGTTGTTTTCGGAGTATGAATTGTGCCGGTTAATAGAGAATTCCGGATATTTAGGTGCCGTTTAAACGAGAGTTTCCTGTAATCTGGTTTTAGTGATGTTGATTGGTGATTGATTTACTTAAAAATGCTCTCAGGGTAACTGCATTTTATCTGTGGTCTCCGTTTTCACTTTTATCAAAAGCCTCCGATTTAACTGAGGATGTCCAAAATGACAGCTCGAGAGTGGGCTGTTGGGTGTCACTATACAGGTAGCTTCCCCGGAATGTGACGCTCCCTGGTCTTGGCAATAAGCCAAGAGGGAGAAGGTTCAGAGAGTTACACTGCTCTTCCACACCTCCTAGTGACTAGCTTCAGAGTGGCATGGAGAGAGACAGACCTAGCAACAAGTCACTGAGCTGCCTTCCTCGCCTGTTGCTTCATGCAACAGGAGTCGGTAGCAGGAAGAAATTCATTTGTATTCATAATGGTGCCACAATATATAATAAAATGGATAATAAATACTTTACAGTTCCCATTTAACTGCGCATCACTAATTGCTGAATCTTTCGTTGCTAGGTTACACAATGTGTGAGCGAAAATCATTTTAATTAGCATTTGTGTAGCTAAGAAAAATTAGTTGAAACCACTGATTGAAATTATTTTGCATTGAAACATGGTACATGTGGTAATGCTTATTTTTAAACTCTTATTTCTCCTCTGTTTATTATTTGTTCAACCTCATTCTCTCCCACACAATCTTTCTTGTCTCTCTCGATGTCAATGATTCTATGGTCATTATGCTCCTCTAAACTTTCTCTCTTGTTCCCCATACACCCAATACACCATCCGACACGCGTCCTCCCTCCCTGTATCCCCACTGTGCTGAAGTCGAGGCTCATCGCACCGTCTCCTGTTCTAACTCATCCTTTCCCAGGACCTCAAACCTGTGGAACTCCTCATCTCCCTCAATCTTCCCCTCCTCCTACACACTACAGACTTTAAACCCCAAGTTTGTCATCTCCTAACTAATACTCTCTTGATTTACCTCATCTTCTCTCCAACTCCTGGGGGTGTCCTGCACTATGGGACTTGCAATGGATTTCTCAATGATGGTAAAACAAAATTCCATGCTGCGACTATGATGTCCTGATTCAAATGCCAGTGATAACTGGATCTGAAATCTTGTTCCATTGTTGTGGAAACCTTATTTCACTTATCTTTACAACAACAACTTGTATTCATATCTAGCGCCTTTAACGTAGTAAAACGTCCCAAGGCGCTTCACAGGAGCGTTATCAAATAAAATTTGACACCGAGCCACATGAGGAGATATTAAGGCAGAAGAGGTAGGTTTTAAGGAGCATCTTAAAGGAGGAGAGAGAGGCGGAGAGGTTTAGGGAGGGAATTCCAGAGCTTAGGGCCCAGGCAGCTGAAGGCACGGCCGCCAATGGTGGAGCGATTATAATCAGGGATGCTCAAGAGGTCAGAATTAGAGGAGCGCAGAGATCTCGGGGGGGTTGTGGGGCTGGAGGAGATTACAGAGATAGGGAGGGGCGAGGAGGCCACGGCGGGATTTGAAAACAATGGAACCAGCTGCAAGTAAGCTCAATTGAACTTGCTCCAAACAAGTTAAAATTACACTTGGCAATCCTGAATGCTCCATTATTCTAAACTGGAATCTGATTACTTCACGTAGTGTACCCAAGCTTACAGCTCCCTAGCTGACGCTTCCTGATAAGGGCAGTTTAGATATCAATATATTTCAAACCCAATTTCATAGTATAGCCACGCTGAGGAGGCCAATTGCCATCCAACTAGTCTAAATGCAACGGCTGATTTTGCAACATTGCGCTAGCAGTGGGGTATCTTTTTTTGTATTCGCTTATGGGATGTGGGCGTCGCTGGCAATGGCAGCATTTATTGCCCATCCCTAGTTGCCCTTGAGAAGGTGGTGGTGAGCCGCCTTTTTGAACCGCTGCAGTCCGTGTGGTGAAGGTACTCCCACAGTGCTGTTAGGGAGGGAGTTCCAGGCTTTTGACCCAGCGACAATGAAGGATCGGCGATATACTTCTAAGTCAGGATGTTGTGTGACTTGGAGGTGAACTTGGAGGTGATGGTGTTCCCATGCACCTGCTGCCCTTGTCCTTCTAGGTGGAAGAGGTTGCGGGTTTGGGAGGTTCTACCAAAGAAGCCTTGGCGAGTTGCTGCAGTGCATCTTGTAGCTGGTACACACTGCAGCCACGGTACGCCGGTGGTGGAGGGAGTGAATGTTTAAGGTGGTGGATGGGGTGCCAATCAAGCAGGCTGCTTTGTCCTGGATGGTGTCGAGCTTCTTGAGTGTTGTTGGAGCTGCGCTCATCCAGGCAAGTGGAGAGTATTCCATCACACTCCTGACTTGTGCCTTGTGGAAAGGCTTTGAGGAGTCAGGAGGTGAGACACTCGCCGCAGAATACCTAGCCTCTGACCTGCTCTTGTTGCCACAGTATTTATGTGGCTGGTCCAGTTAAGTTTCTGGTCAATGGCGACCCCCAGGATGTTGATGGTGGGGGATTCGGCGATGGTAATGCCGTTGAATGTCAAGAG
Organism: Somniosus microcephalus; assembly: GCF_052327205.1. Lineage (NCBI taxonomy): Eukaryota > Metazoa > Chordata > Chondrichthyes > Squaliformes > Somniosidae > Somniosus > Somniosus microcephalus. The sequence goes on from NC_141019.1 coordinate 2,967,986, forward strand.
GAGGTGGTTAGACTCTCGCTTGTTGGAGATAGTCATTGCCTGGCACTTCTGTGGCGTGAATGTTACCTGCCACTTATCAGCCCAGTGACCATGCGAATAGGGTAATCGAGGGCGCACCACCTGCCATTACCCATAAAGCACAGCGAGCTGGCGAGATTCAACTCTGGTAGTGCAAACTAGGAAACCTACCCACGACCAGCTGTGCCAAAGGCAGATTGTACGTCAACTTGTAGGGGAGGGCAGGAGATAGCACAATTATGGGAACAGCTCGGGTTATCCTATCATGATTCAAAGGGGCCCTTGGGGATTGGGGTCCTTGTTAGATCAACTGAGTAGATTAATCCAAATTATACCGGTTCGGCCGCCAGAGATAAATCAGCGGCCCAACCAATCCGTGTTGGTGTTTCTCCTTCAAGTGAGAATTACTCTGAATCCCATGTGCCCGCCCTGTTCCCATATCCCTTTATCTTCCTTTCCTTCAACCTCCTCTCTAACCTTTTCTTAAATGTTGACCTGGTCTCTGCTTCAATCACTAACTCAGGTAGCCTCACAACCCTCTGTCTGAAAAGGCTTCTCCTGGTTTGGGAGGAAGAATGAGGAGAGGCAATAGAAACTAAATGGTATCATTTTAAAGGGGGTGCAGGAACAGAGAGACCTCGGGGGGTGTGTACACAAATCATCGAAGGTGGCAGGACAAGTTGAGAAGGCTGTTAAAAAGCATACGGGATCCTTGGCTTTATTAATAGAGGCAGAGAGTACAAAAGCAAGGAAGTTATGCTAAACCTGTATAAAACACTGGTTCGGCCTCCACTGGAGTATTGTGTCCAATTGTGGGCACCGCAATTTAGAAAAGATGTCAAAGCCTTGGAGAGGGTGCAGAGGAGATTTGCCAGGGATGAAGGACTTCAGTTACGTGGAGAGATGGCTCGCCACCACCTTCTCAAGGGCAACTAGGGATGGGCAATAAATGCTGGCCTTGCCAGCGACGCCCACATCCCATGAACGAATTTTTAAAAAAGACTAGATAAGCTGGGGTTGTTCTCCTTAGAGCAGAGAAGGTTAAGAGGAGATTTGATCGAGGTGTTCAAAATCATGAAGGGTTTTGATAGAGTAAATAAGGAGAAACTGTTTCGAGTGGTAGGAGGGTCGGTAACCAAAGGCCACAGATTTAAGGTGATTGGTGAAAGAACCAGAGGGAAGATGAGGAGGATTTTTTTACGCAGCGAGTTGTTGTGATCTGGAATGCGCTGCCTGAAAGGGCGGAGGAAGCAGATTCAATAGTAACTTTCAAAAGGGAATTGGAGAAATACTTACAGGGGAGACAATACAGGGCTATAGGGAAAAAGATGGAGAGTGGGATTAATTAGAGAGCCCCAGGTCTTGGAGGGTCAAGAGCAGCGTACTAAAAGAAGTGCTAATTGTGCAATGATCTTTATTGAATATTTCTCTCTCTTTTTTAAATTCAGGTTAGCTGCCTAGGCCTTGAAGAGTCTGTGGACAACGACCCTTGTAAATTTGCCTTGACCTCACGTGGGACAGACGGGAATGTGGTGCGATACGTCCTACAAGCCACCAATCCTGAAATCCGGCAGGCCTGGGTTTCGAATGTTAGCCAGATCCTGGAAACGCAGCGTAACTTTTTGAACGGTGCGTGAAATACAAACAGTTGCTGCTTAATTCAAAAGAAGCATCTCGGCACGAATATCCTTTGTTGAAATGAAATAGTTCCAAGGAGTGCAGCGTTTTTTGTGTGTCTGTGCTGTGGACCTGGGCTCTCACCTACAGCTCCAAACGTGGGCACTTTCCCGATTTCTGTTGCCACCGTGGAGAGATCACAAGGCGACTCCGCCATGGCCATCTTTTAGATGAGATGTTAAACCGAGGCCCTGTCTGCCCTCTCAGGTGGACATAAAAGATCCCATGGCACTATTCGAAGAAGAGCAGGGGAATTCTCCCCGGTGTCCTGGCCAATACTTATCCCTCAATCAACATCACTGAAGCAGATTATCTGGTCACTATCACATTGCTGTTTGTGGGAGCTTGCTGTGCGCAAATTGGCTGCCGTGTTTCCCACATTACAACAGTGACTCCACTTCAAAAGTACATCATTGGCTGTGAAGCACATCGGGACTTGGTAGAGTGATGATAGGAGTACAACAAATTGTCTTCATTGTCCTTACATCAGAATAAAGGGAAAAGCAGCGAGAGTCTCAGGTCTGTAGTTGAGTGAGGGCAGAGGGTGTGTGTCGTCTCCAAGAGGCCGACACTTACGTCCGTTGTTGTCTTCACACACCGAGAGCGCTGAGCATGGAAATGTTACCCCTCAGTGGATAGGCTCAAGGTACCAGTGAGTGCCTGGCTCCTGTGAAACTGTACCCTAAGAGAAGGAGAAGGGCAAAGATCGGCATCCAATATGACACAGCTGTAGGGTGCGAGCCTAAGAGGGAGGGAGATCGCGATAAGGAGGAAGAACGTACAGAGATAGACCAGCTTGGAGCAGGTGACCCACCTCACAGTGACGCCCAACCAATCGATATAGCCATGGATTCAGTCAAACTTAAACCTGAATCAGAGGAGAACATTAGAGAATGAGGGGATCGGGTCGAGAATGGGAACAAGATAAGGATAGAGATAAGAACAGAGAGAAGTCAGCGACTTTGGGAGAGTAGTAGGGTGAAATAAGAAATTACCAATGTTTGGTTAAAACCTTTTATTATTTGTTTACGATCACATGAAGTGACATGGTGGCCATGCCTTCACCGACTCGGCCCTTAGCTCTGGAATTCCCTCCCTAAACCTCTCCGCTTCTCTTCCCTCCTTTAAGACGCTCCTTAAAACCTACCTCTTTGACCAAGCTTTTGGTCACCTGTCCTAATATCTCCTTATGTGGCTCGGTGTCAAACTGTACCTCAAGGGTTGAGAGACAGTAAATAAAGAGAAACTGTTTCCTATGGCTGAAGGGTCGAGAACATGAGGGCACAGATTTAAGGTGATTGGCAAAAGAACCAGAGGCGACATCGAGGAAAATCTTATTTACGCTACGAGTGGTTAGGATTTGGAATGCACTGCCTGATTCAATAGTTGCCTTCAAAAGGGAATTGGATAAATACTTGAAGGAGTAAAAATTGCAGGGATATGGGGAAAGAGCGGGGGAGTGGGACTGACTGGATTGTTCTTCGAAAGAGCCGGCGCAGACTGGATGGGCCGAAGGGCCTCCTTCTGTGCTGTACTATTCTATGATTCCATGATAATCGCTCCTGTGAAGCGCCTTAGGACATTCTACTATGTTAAAGGCGCTATATAAATGCACATTGTTGTTGTAAATCAGAACAAAACACAATTCCTGTACCTTTTACTTTAATCAGAATTATACAGCACAGAAGGAGGCCATTCGGCCCATCGTGCCTGTACCTGTCCCACTCTTGGAAGTCTTTCATAGGGAACTTTTTTAAAAGTTTTCTGGAAGTCAAAATAAACTATGTTATAGGGAGTTCCACCATCCCTTTCAGCTGTAATGTCTTTGAAGAAATCAAGGAGGTTTATGAGACAGGATCTTCCCTTTCTAAATTCCTGCTAGCTCTTATTACATTATTGCTATACAGGTAGGCCTGCAGCCTGCCTTTTGACTAGTTTCCATGACCTTATCTCCTTGAACGGCAAGGCTTCCTCATTATAGTGGTTAGGTAGAGTTGAGCGAAGGTTTGCTCCCTTGAAAAGCAATATTCCCCCATTTTTAAATGAAACTGTTTGACAGGCTCCCCCGGTGGCTCAACGAGTTTATGCAGTAGTTCATCCCTCCAGACCAGGATGTTCCCAAGCTCCATCCTGAATCTGCGCTGAGGTAGCTCATCTTTGCTAGGGCCACAGTAGGAGCGCCACAATTGGCCTCAACACTTTTGGTTCAGGAGGGGGGGGAAATGGCCACGGTGATGCTTCCCATGGGGGAATTGCCTGTTGACACTGGCAAGGTTCGTGCATGAAGAATGGTCAGGGTATCGCAGGACAACCAGCAACCATGGAACCGCACCCCAGCAAAGAGTCAACACCTTTTGGAGAGGAGGGGAGGCGATGAAAATTGCTAGAGAAATTGTTGGGGAAAAGGTTATTGGGTAGATGCAGATTTGCCTGATTTTGTTCCTTGTTGTAACCACCTCCCCTCATATAATACACTGGAGTCATATTGTTCAACTTACTCATTTTCCCCATCTCGATGAATGTTCCATGTCAGAACCATCTGCATCATGCAGTGGGACAGTTGATTCATGTTAAGAAACAACTTCATTTTATGATACTGCATAATCATTTTGAATTTTATATTCCCTCCCTCCCTCCCTCTCTCCCTCCCTGCCTCCCCGAGGCCCCATCTGCCCTCTCAGTTATTTTGAAGAAGAGCAGGGGAGTTCTCCCCGGTGTCCAGAGCCAATATTTATCCCTCAATCAATATCAATAAAACAGATTATCTGGTCATTATCACATTGCTCTATGTGGGAGCTTGCTGTGCGCAAATTGGCTGCTGCATTTCCTACATTACTACATTACTTCAAAAGTACTTCATTGGCTGTAAAGCGCTTTGGGGTCGTCCGGTGGTCCTGAAAGGCGCTATAGAAATGCAAGTTTTTCTTTCTCTCTTTTTCTTTCCCTCTCTTTCTCTATCCTTTCTTTCTTTTTCTTTCCTTCTCCTCGCCCTTTGCTATCTCTGTACCCTTCTCCAGCCCGACAAGTTACCCTCCGCGATCTCCGCGCTGCTCCAATTCTGGCCTCGTGCGCATCCCTGATTATAATCGCTCCACCATTGGCGGCCGTGCCTTCAGCCACCTAGGCCCTAACCTCTGGAATTCCCTCCCTAAACCTCTCTGCCTCGCTACCTCTCTTTCCTCCATTAAGACGCTCCTTAAAACCTACCCCTTTGACCAAGCTTTTGGTCACCTGTCCTAATATCTCCTTATGTGGCTCGGTGTCAAATTCTGTCTGATAACACTCCTGTGAAGCGCCCTGGGACGTTTTACTACGTTAAAGGCACTACATAAATGAAAGTTGTTGTTGAACATGATGGGTGTTTTTTTTTACCAATGTGGATCAACCTTCAAGCCTTTCATTCCATTTCTGCAGCTCTTCAATCTCCTATTGAGTATCAGCGGAGGGAAAACAAATCCAACAGCTTGGGCAGACCCCGTGACGCCAGGACCGCACTGTCCATCTCAGCTGGCATGAGGCCCCACTCTTCTGCGTCCATGGACAGGAACCAGTTTCCCTCCATGAAGGCCTACAACACGTCACTGCCAGCACTGTTTCTGCCCCCCCGCAGGACTGGCAGTGCCATCTTGGAATCTAATCAGCCACAATGTCAGGGGAAGGTAAGCTCGAGGTTCTAATCTGAAGGGCTCCTTTTAAAGGGTCTAACCAGAGCTCTCTACAACCGCAGCACTGTCACTAAGTAGGTCCCCGGTTCAATCCTTGGTCTGTGCCGAGTTAGCTGATCTAAGCCAAAGCATCATTAGCGGTTCTACTGTTGGATTCAGAGCTCCAGTTTAGGGAGGGAAAAGTCATCCCGGGTTCCTGTGTGGACATTGGATGAGAGAGGATTGGGCTGCGCGCTGCTGCGCCACCGAGGGGAAAATAGCCAGCCAGCCCTCACTTGGCTTTGCTCGCACATGAATAATGGTCACTTGGGTGGCCAGTGCCAGTGGAACCATACCCCAGCAAGAAGTCAACATCTTCAGGCAGAAGAGGGAAGGGAAGGAAATTGGCTCTGAAAATTTGTGAGGAAGGATAAGAAAAAGAAGTGCATTATCTCTTGTCAGCCAATCGTGGAGCAGCGGCCGATGATGCCTGGAGAGAATTCTGCAGTGCACACCGCCAAGTTGTCCAGCTGAAGGAGATAGGTTGCTGCCAAGGGGCAGCAGTGGTGCTGGAGAGTTAAAAGGGGATACCAGCAGTTATTTAGAAGGAAATGCTGATGCTGTTGCTCTAAGGTTCTATCTAACTCTGTCCTGCTTCATTACTCCAAACAGAACGCCAGAGATGGAAACTCTACCAAGACTGGTGGCCACGGTCACACGTCAGCGGACAAGCATAGGAGCCAAGACAAGCTGGATGAGAGCAACCTATAAAATAGCTGCTTTGTTGTTTTTTTTTGCTTAAAGGAACTTAGGTTCAGGAGTATACACACCGTGGGTCAGGTCCCCATTATTAGTTCTTAGTCCATGAACTAATTCTCAGAACAAGTCGGTTAAGGTTTGGCACGCATTGGCAGATTGTATCAACTGTGTGTTTTTGGCCACCAAAGATGTGCACTCGGACACGAGTCAAGCGTAATAATAGACTCGGAATCATGGAAGGTCAAAGGCATTGTGCTGTCATGGGCTTCGTATCAATCATACCTTCTGGGTACAAGTTTTCATATTGGCTTGCATGTAGGTCATGACTCCTCAGTCCTGCCAAATCACTATAAATGTCCCCCTACGGTGGGATACCTAACCCCAGTAAGACCAACTGTTTGATCAAAGAACCAATTGATAGGGTTCCTCGCCAGAGGTAAAGTCATTCACTTGAGATTTCTAAATACAATCCAGCCACATTCTGCCGGCCCTGAAGAGATTTCAATTCACTCAGAGGGCAGAATCACCTGCATTCTCCATGTTAAGCATTATCCCTGAAATGGGTCATCCTGCTGACTGCGGAGTCCTTAGTGCGATAGATTACTTTCAAAAAGTCTATGATTCACTTAATTGAATCACTAAGACACCAAAAAGCAACTTTATTGCTTCAAAATGCTATTGTTATCTTCCATCGCATTCATCTTCCACACATCCCTATGCCTTGCCACCGAAATTAAGCTGGAATCACCACTGCTGCGCCATCATTAAACAGTTGGTAGTACTGAAGTTCTGTATCTACTGTTGAAACATCTGGAGGTCAGGACAAAAGCTCCCGAATATCCTTGCTTCATCAATCTGCAGTAGCGTCTCAAAGCTCTTCTGCTATCACCATGTCAGTAAGACTTGTGCCCACTTTTATACTTTCACAGATTGCCCAACGCTTTTGACTTTTGGGATTGGTGACTGAGCACTCAAAATAAGCCCTGTCGCCCTCTTCCACTGGAGGGTGAGAAAGCAGTCGGGCAACTCCGAGGTCAATCCTTACTCAAAATACGCCTCAAAACATGCCCGGCTTTTTAAAAAATAGAGACTGCTGTGTTGGTTCGGAGTAACTGCGGCGAAAGCAAAATGTTGCCAAAGGTACGGTTGGTAAAAGATCCAAGCGTGAGGTCAACATTTTGAGGAAGCAGCCAAACCACGTCAAGAGTGGAAAAAGAACTGAGCTGCTTGCCTGAAGTGGGACACATTCAAATTGCCAGTGAAGACGTGCAATCATATCCAGTATTTGCCTGTGTGAAGTGGTTGATTGTCTTTATCAATGTTACACAAGTACCAATCGACTCTCTTTGTGGTCTAAGCTTTGTATATGAAGAAGGCCATTTTCAATTTTTGGATCTTCTCTGGTTAGAATTTGTAAACGTTTCTAATTTCGCTGTATCTTTTCTTTGTGGTTGGAATTTGCATTTGTGCTCCATTCTGCACCCTCCTCACTCCATGATCTGCCTCTAGCCCACCTCCTTGCACTAGAAGTCGGGAAAAATGGCCAACGAGCTTCTTTGCCACTTCCAAGCCCCTGTGCTACTCTACACTGCGTCTGCAAACATGCACTTCAAGCTGGTTCACTCTAATGACTTCTTCTTCCCCTCACCAACCAGGCGTGCAGCATTCACTGCACCTTAGCCGTGTTGCTGCAACTAATTGCTTCTCGTTCCTGGCCAAGGGAACAAAATTGAATCAGTACTATCACGGTATCCAGGTAAAGGTGGTAAGTGGGCAAAAACATACCACCTTGTCTTGACTGAAGGCGATGTCATTGCAAGAAACAAATGGTTTGAAACTACCTTTGAACGCTGTGGTGACCCTGTATTTAATGTTTAGATGCTCAGTTAGGAATATGCTCTAAAGTATTCTCCAAATCTGAATTGGTACAATTGCCTCCATTTTTTGATGTTGCTGTTAACCCTTGGGAGCATGCTGGCTTACGTTCTAAGGCTTACTCCTGCAGTCATTCTACGTGGTGGTCTGAGATGCAGCCCTTCTCTTCAAGGTGAAGTCCTATGGGTGTTTTATATGTAGAATAATAAGTGAGTTACACGGTTGGAAGCCTAGTCAAAGGGTTCAGATGTGACCAGTTCGCAGTTCATATCTGAGCACCTGAGATCAGGGCGCCTCCATCAACTTCTGGCCAACCCACGCTATTTTCCCTTGATTGACCTTGTTAAGCCCGCCCAGCGGGCTCAGCAGGCCAATTAAGGGAAAGCCGGTTACAGAGAACGTCAACGTATGACGTTTCATCTGTCAAAAATTTTTGACAGATGAATTGTCATCGTTTGATAGCTCTGTGAAGCTGTCAAACACTGACATTCTCTGTAGTTTGATGAGTTCTTGAATTCAAGACCTCATCAAACCTTTCTTATACAGTAGATGTTATGCGTGAAATGTGTGCAATTTGTAATTTAATTTGTTGCTATCTGGGAGCAAGCTTCAAGATTTCTTTCCCTTTTTGGAAGTTTCAGAGTTTCTGTGCCTAGAAAACATCCATGAGATGTGCAAATTGGACAGCCTGCCAGATTCATTGCAAATATATAAAGGGTGTTGCTGGTCAGTCAATAGGTGTCGGTGGCAGGAGACTGAAACCTACAGTTTCGATCACGGGTGAATGTAGCCCTCACGACCTCTTCTGAAAATGCTGCTTTGTGCTGGGGTGCGTGCAGTTCCACGGGTGCGGAAAGGCCTCTGCTATCTGACCCAAGTGTTCATTCTTTGCATGTGAGCCGGGACAGAGAGTGTGTGGGCTATTCAACCAAGGAGAGTAACCCAACTGCACTCTCACCCAACGTCTATACATGCGCACTCACAGAGTCATAGAATTGTACAGCACCGAAGGAGGCCATTCGGTCCATCGTGCCTGTGCCGGCTCTTTGAAAGAGCAGTCGAATTAGTCCCACTCCCCCCTGCTCTTTACCCACAACTCTTTAATTTTTCTCCCCTTCAAGTATTTCTCCAATTCTCTTTTGAAAGTTACTATTGAATCTGCTTCCACCGCCCTTTCAGGCGGTGCATTCCAGATCACAACAACTCGCAGCTTAAACATTTTTTCCTCATGTCACCACATGTTTTCTGGCGCGCCTCCCAAGGCTTATTTAAGCAAAGTTGCATTCCCAGCTACTGAAGCCAAATATAACACCCTCTATTACCACCCGGCTAACTCTACACAGATTAAACCGGAGGGCTCAGTATCTCAGCTCCACACCAGATGGTGCACAAGTCACTTAAAGTTTCTGTAATAAAGCCTTGGAGCTGGATTTTGCCAATGGGGAGCTTTTGGAGGCGGGACTCCCACTTGTCGGGTTTTAGTCCCGCCTCCATCAACTTCTGGCCAACCCACGCTATTTTCCCTTGATTGACCTCGTTAAACCCGCCCACTGGGCTTAGCAGGCCAATTAAGGGAAAGCCGGTTACAGAGAACGTCAGCTCTGTGAAGCTGTCAAACACTGACATTCTCTGTAGTTTGATGAGTTCTTGAATTCAAGACTCATCAAACCTCTTTCTTTAGCAGAAATTAGATGGTTGTTGCATTGGAGAATGCAGCGGCCATCTGTCATCTCTGCCGCGGAGGTGCGAGACTCTCCGCATCCCCAATGACTGAAGCCTGCAGGAAGAAACAAAGGTAAGTAAACTTTTTCTAACATTTTCCACTCACCTCTCCACACTTGCACCCATCACTCACCTCCACAGCGCACTTTTGCACTCCTCCGACCCCCGCAGACCCACTGCTCGCCTCGGTGACCCTGGCGGGGTTCGCAGCCTTCGGGAACATAAGAAATAGGAGCAGGAGTAGGCCAATCGGCCCCTCGAGCCTGCTCCGCCATTCAATAAGATCATGGCTGATCTGATCCTAACCGCCAATCCACTATCCCAGAACCATCTCCTGAATCTAACAGAATTAGACACACGAAATAGGAGCAGGATCAGGCTACACGGCCCCTGGGCCCGCTCCACTACCCACAGGGCCATGACCTTGTGTGGGCAAAATGGGGAGAATCCTCTTATCTGCCTGTTAACTACCTGTAATCCCTCCCCGCCTCCTGGGAAGATGGTACGGAGGCGGGTTGGGGTTGGGCACCCGCCCCCGCCCCCAGATTCTGCCATTTTCCCGGCAGTCCCGCCTCCAAACCCACCTCCCCAGGTGTTCCTTAATTGGAATTGTTGTTGGCAAAAGCTGCTGAACCATTTGGGGAGTTGTGTCATTTTCTTTTATTCGTGAAGAAAACATCATAAAGGACTAGCGCTTAGGGACAGGAATTCCATGAGTTGGCACAAAAAAAAGTGATGACAATCTTTTCAGGATAAAGTTTGAGCTGGCACGTTTTTTTCCACTCTTAACCGACGAGCGTATCTTTATCAGCGCATTGCTAGGACGCTGCACTAGTAACAGCGGAGGATCTTCCTGGCATTTTGCTCATTGACCCACATTCCAGAATCGAGCTCTTTTAATCAGCACAACACCCCCCCCAAAAAACATCTCCTGAATTCATGCACTTGTGTCGAGTTTCAGGTGGTGGATTATGGTTCCAATGTTTCTTCGGAGTTGGGAATGTTGCACTCATGCAGTCAACATGACAGCTTGACAGTTAAGCACCGACTCAAATAGCGATTTAAAAACAAAATAGTCTGGGAGATGGGCAAAATATTCAGATTTGATACGGTTTTGAAAATAAAGGCACGGGACACAATTGAAATGTGGTCCTTCATTGCTTTATGGAAATAGCACTACTTTGCATAGGAACAGGAGGAGGCCATTCAGCCCCTCGGGCCTGCTCCACCATTGAATTTGATCATGGCTGATCTGTACCTCATCTCCATTTGGGGCTAGGGCGGGAAAGTGGAGTTGATGTAGGAGTTCAGCCAAGACCTTATTGATTGGCGGAACAGGCTCGAGGGGCCGTATAGCCTACTGCTGCTCCTATTTCTTATGTTCTTTACCCTTACCCAACAAAAATCTGTCGATCTCAAGTCTTGAAAGCTCCAATTGACCCCCTGCATCCACAGCCTTTTGGGGGAGCGAGTTCCAGATTTCCACCGCCCTTTGTGTGAAGAAGTACTTCCTGTTTCGCTCCTGAATAGCCTGGCTCTAATTGTTAAAAGAATTCATTTATGGGATGTGGGAGTTGCTGGCAAGGCCAGCATTTATTGCCCATCCCTAGCTACCCTTGAGGTGGTGGTGAGCTGCCTTCTTGAACCGCTGCAGTCCGTGTGGTGTAGGCGCTCCCACAGTGCTGTTAGGGAGGGAGTTCCAGGATTCTGACCCAGTGACGGTGAAGGAACGGCGATATACTTCTAAGTCAGGATGGTGTGTGACTTGGAGGGGAACTTGGAGGTGGTGGTGTTCCCATGCGCCTGCTGCCCTTGTCCTTCTAGGTGGAAGAGGTTGCGGGTTTGGGAGGTGCTGCCGAAGAAGCCTTGGCGAGTTGCTGCAGTGCATCTTGTAGATGGTACACACTGCAGCCACGGTGCGCCGGTGGTGGAGGGAGTGAATGTTTAAGGTGGTGGATGGGGGCTGCTTTGTCCTGGATGGTGTCGAGCTTCTTGAGTGTTGTTGGAACTGCACTCATCCAGGCAAGTGGAGAGTATTCCATCACACTCCTTACTTGTGCCTTGTAGATGGTGGAAAGGCTTTGGGGAGTCAGGAGGTGAGACACTCGCCGCAGAATAGCTAGCCTCTGACCTGCTCTTGTTGCCACAGTATTTATGTGGCTGGTCCAGTTAAGGTTATGTCAACTCGTTCTGGATTCCCCACCAAAGGAAATCATTTCTCTGTATGTATTCTGCCAAATCCTTTTAACATTTTAAACACCTCGATCAGATCACCCCTCAATCTTCGAAATTCAAGGGAATGCAAGCCAAGTTTATGCAACCTGGCCTCATAATTTAACCCTCGAAGCCCTGGTATCATGAACTGAACAGATTAGCTTTACAAAAGAAAGCTAAGAAGTGAATGCAGAGTTCCTTCAATGGTTCCGTTGGTAACTGCACTGAACTGAGACATACAGAACACGATGGTCCCAAATCCCATCCCTTGCCTGTGTTCAGCTGTGGTGACAGTTGGGCCTCTGTAATTGGCCTTCGTGCTCCACTGAAAAGTTAGTCTGGGTTCCTACTGCTGATTATCATTCAGTGGCCCCTGCTGAAAATGTGTGGATGTTGGCGGAGGTCAGGCTAGGGCTGTGGCTGTGATGCTACTGCCCCCATCTCGCTGCTGAAGTTCACGGACGAGGTTCGTGCGTGGATAATGCCAGTTGGACAGGGCACCCAGAGGGCAGTCAGTGCCCATGGCATCACACCCAAGGAACAGTCATCACCTGCAGGAGAGGAGGTGAGAAAGAACGGGGATAAACTAAACTAGGAATTAATGCTTCTAAATTTTAAAATCCAGAAAGAGAATATTGACCCCAAGCTAGAGTGCAGAGTCCAACTGTGGTGTGTTTAGTGATTCTCAGCTTGTTTCCCCTTTCCTCAATCCATGTTTGGGGGTTGCCATCCCAGTTCTACTTGGCACTCATGTGCCACCACTGCCCATATGCAAGTATAATTGGCCCTTGGCAGGTTCACGCACGTGGGTGCATCTTGGCTATTGAGGGAGGCGTGCACCTCATCAGGAGGAAGAAGCGAGATTGAATCCACCTCGTCAGTTTAAGATGGAGCAACATCAGTAACAGGGGGGCATCAGGAAGCCCAACTCCTCATCCCCTCCACCCTCCTAGCACAAGGCAGGTGTATGAGGGGCTTAAACAGGGAGGAAAAAAGGGGATTATGTCATTGGACTGTATGATTCCCATTACCAATATATCTTGGCAGTTTGGCATTGCATTTCCAGAGTTCTTTGCTAAAATGTGGCCCATTCACTGCTGAGCATTTTCTATGTATCATACTCCTGTATATGCATGTTTTAATAAAATATTGTCTTTTAAAGAAATGTTGAGATGGAGTACAATGCTGTTGTATCATATATCAAATTAAAATTGAAAAACTTTTAAAAGACGGCCAAAGGTAGTTTCCTCTTTTGTTATTATAACGAGAGATCAGAAGCTGCTGCCTCATTAAGTGGTAAGATAAAGAAATCCCCCAAAGACAATAAATACTTGAATTTAGACAGCACCTTTCACAACCTCAGGATATCCCAAAGCACTTTACAGCCCATTATCCCAGCCCAGCTCCCCGATTATCCAAATCCATGACAAGGCCTTGGACAGCATGGGCCACTTTCCATGCCTCGGGAACCTACTGTCAACAAGGGCAGACGTCGATGACGAAATCCAACACCGCCTTCAGTGTGCCAGCACAGCCTTCGGTCGCCTGAGGAAGAGAGTATTTGAAGACCAGGACCTCAAACCCGGCACCAAGCTCATGGTCTACAGAGCAGTGTTCTCGCTCAGGCCAACAGCCCCAGCATCGAAGCTTTGACCATGCTTGATCAGCTCCGATGGACGGGCCACATCGTCCGCATGCCTGATGAGACACCCAAAACAAGCGCTCTACTTGGAGCTCCAACATGGCAAGAGAGCCCCACCTGGGCAGAGGAAATGCTTCAAGGACACCCTCAAAGCCTCCTTGAAAAAGTGCAACATCCCCACCGCCTGGGAATCCCTGGCCCAAGACCACCCAAAGTGGAGGAGAAGCATCCGGGAAGGCGCCAAACACCTCGAGTCTCTTCGCCAGGAGCAGGCGGAAGCCAAACACAAACAGCGGAAGGATCGCACGTCAACCCAAGCACCCCACCCACCCGCCCCTTCAACCACCGTCTGCCCCACCTGTGACAGAGACTGTAGGACCCGCATTGGACTCAGTCACCTGAGAATTCATTTTTAATGCAGAGACAAGTGATCCTCAGTTCTGAGGGGCTGCCTAAGATGATGATTAAATACTTTTGAAGTTCTAATGCAGGGAACACAGCAGCCAATTTACACACAGCAAGCTCCCACAAATGTGATAATGACCAGATAATCGTTTTTCTTTCATGACGTTGGTTGAGAGGTGAACATTGGCCATGACATCAGGAATAATTCCCCTGCTGTTCTTCAAAATTGTGCCATGGGATCTTTTACATTCACCTAAGAGGGCAGACAGGGGCTTCGGTTTAACGTCTCATCCGAAAGATGGTACTTCGGACAGTGCGGCACTCCCTCAGTGTGTCAGCCTAGCTTTATGTGCTCAAGTCTGTGGAGTGGGGACTTGAACCCACAACCTTCTGACTCAGACAAGAGTGCTACCCACTGAGCCTGACACCACTGGGTGGAGACAAGGGGGTAGATTTTCAACTTTGGCACCCAGGTGCAATACCAGCATTATGGATCAACCATCCATTGTAGAAAATGCCCAATTTTTATTCCCATTGAGGTGGGTGACAGGCAGCCGATCCCCAACACCACTTTTACATCCAGATGTTTCTACACATGTTTTGCCACCGGGGTGAATGAAAAATTGGAGAAATCAGCCTGGCTGGTGTTATACTGGATTGTTAAAGAAGCCCAATAGTTTGAGCACTGTTGCCACCTTCTTCCCCAAGGGCTCATCTTTGGATCCCAGCTGTAACTGTTCAAACAAAGGAAACACTCGCGTAGATTTTCCAACCACTGAATATGGATGATCGGAAAATCTACTCCCCTCACCTTGATGGCCAGTTGGCTGAGGTACTAGAAGGCAGGCGAGTACCTACTTCATCGTGAGCAGGAATCAATTCCTGGGGAAGAACCTAGGAGAAGATTAGGGGGGGAAGCCTCTGAACCCTACCCACTTCCTGCTGACTAAAACTGCATCCTCTACTTTAATATTTAACTGAAAGGATAGTCCGCTCTTCAAAGCACCATTAAATTTAGTTACAAACACATTTTAGTTATGGATATCTAAATTATCTGTAAAAATGAGAAAATGTAAATATCACAGCATATTTGATCTGGGAAGTCAGATCAGTTTGCCCAGTGTCAATAAGTAGGAGTTTGAATGATGAGGGGAAGCTGGAGTTTACAGCAAAGCACAGAACACACTGGAACTACTACACGACATTGAGCCATCTAATTATCAGATGCACACTGGAGTGCCAGTATGACAAGCCTGCGCCTTAACTACCCCCGGCCTCCCACCATAGTGCTAGCCTCACCATGAGAGAGAGCCGGGCACTTCCACATAGGGGAGGGGAGTGGAAAATCCAATGGAGTAACCACAGAAAACTCTCGCACGCCTTGTAGCAAGTGTATAGGGATAGCAATTGGCAAACGGCCTGGGAACAGATCGCCGAAAAATCTCAGTAGGGAGCAAGGGGACTCGGGTGGCGAGAAGGCAGTACAAATTTAAAGGACCTAAAAGAAATTGCTGTACAACAGTGTTCATGCAAAGAAATTCTGGTATTTACAGACTGTGAAAACATATCATCACACAGTGATCCAAGTGTGAGCGAGATGAAGAGGGGTGGGTGGAGGCTGGTGTGGAGTGTAAATACCGGCATAGACCAGTTGGGCCGAATGGCCGGTTTCTGTGCTGCACATTCTATGTAAAGATAGAAACCTAGAAATGACTGTTAGTTATATTACTGGACGAATACTTAACGTGTTCGTATGCTGTGCCTGTCTGCCATTTTAACATGGGCCTCAACCATTGAGTTTTAAATGGTTTAGCATTGCTGCTACATTAGCAGACCGAGGAATGCCATAACAACCAGGTCAGCTTTTGCCCACAAATCATTTTCAGGCTATACATGCTTAAGAGTACGCATCTGAAAAAGAAATTCTAAAAATTCACGTGGTCATCGGGAAGGACTATTTCTCATTTTTACTTGAAAGGAAAACTCGCAAAACATTTCATGGGCCAGTCTTAATTTTACTTTCCCAACCTTTGAATTCCTGCCCTCAAATTTTCAACCCCATACCCCTAAATTTGCCCCTCCCAACTGCAGTATCAGTCTGTGCACTATTCTCTCCCAGAAAAAGCAATCTTTCTGCACAAGCTGCCATTCGTGTGGCCTATGAGAATGAAGATACCAGCTTCACTCCATTCCTTATTAAATCATACTGGATGCTGCTTTCTTAAAAACGACTTCACTCAACGGTGATAACCTATTCCTATACTGCCACCTAATGGACATTTGGTTTACATACAATATTTAACTATTGGTGACATATTTGTGCATTAAGTATTTTAACAAGTGTACTTTCTTTAGAATACTGTGAGGTGGTACATTTTGATAGGAAGAATAAGGAGGTCACATACTGCTTGGATAAGGGGGAGAAATTCAGTACCTTAGACCTTCCGTTATCGCCTGCGGGGCACGGCGAGATGAACGACTCCCACGAATTTTGGTGAGAAGTTTGCGGCGGCGGTAAGACTTTGCACCACGATCTCCTGCACACGGAGATCATAGCGTCATTGCCGTGTGCATCGCCCCGGACCCGAACTTCAGTCCCGCCCCCTGCAGCATCGCCGGGCCATGATACAGACAGCTGCAGGAGGCATTGTTCAGAAGGCTGGGAGCTTCCGGGGCACAAATAAAAGGGGATGTTGGCGCGGGTAGGAGAAAAATCTTAACGCTTCGTGATTTTTTTTCGATTGCTCCTGAGCCGCAATCGGTCAGCCCGGCACTCTGCTGGAGTGCACGGGGCTGATTGGGCCGGATCGCGGCTGCCGTCAGGGACCAGCTAACTGGTCCCAATGCAGAGCCAGCAGCGATGGCCCTTCCCTTTAAGGGAGGGAAGGAGCCTCGAATCCCGGCTGCGTCCTTTAGCGCTCCAGGAATGTGGACATCCCATCACTGCATCAGGAGTAAGAACTAGAATAAAGCAGCAGGTGGGGAAGCATCATGCTTAAACTTTACATCGATCTGGTCAGACAGCACCTTGACCACTGTGTCCAGTTCTGGTCACTAAAACAAAGGAATCACTCAAGCTGTGGAAGTGGTGCAGAGAAGAGGCCGAGAGGTTGATTCCTGGTGACAGAATAGTTAAGAGGAAAGATTGGGCTCTTCAAAAGGAGGCAATTGAAGGGGAACTTCAGAGCTATGGATAGGGAACATTTAAAAAAAAGGTAAACCCATACCAGCAAGGCAAAGGGACTCAGATTCAAACTGGTAAAAGGCAAATTTAGGACCGATTTCCTGAAGGTCTTCAGCCAGAGTAACTAACACTTGGAATGGACTTCTGCAAAGGGCAGTGGAGGCCAAAAACATGGGAATTATTTGAAGTAGCTTCCAGATTAGGGTCAATAGGATGGTTGCGATGCTGGTTCCAATAGCAAAGGGGGGGGGGGGGGGGGTGGGGGGAAAAAGAGGGTGAAACTGTAGATCTTTTCCAGGAATAATGAGCTAGGATGGGAAGAATGGCCTTCATCTATATCTATCTGGTGATGCCCTATACAGTTGACCCCTCCAGTTACCCAGATGCCAGCAAGAAGAAACAATCTTCAGGAGAGTTTCATAATTGACCATATACCAGTCTCTGAAAACTTACACACAAGAGACCGAAGATAGACACACAGAGTTAGGAACATTCCACATCTGCACAAAATCCTCAGGTCCTAGACAGAGACCAACTTTCTGGAGTTTTTGGATAGGAGCCTCTTTAGAACTAGTGAACTTTGCTGAAGATCACCAACTCGCTTAATCGAGACCAGGGTTCGGGTAATAACCATTTTGCGATGACAATAGTTATAGATTAATGATGGTTGTAAATTCAATTTGCATTCAGTAGAGTTACGATCACAAGTTGGGATCAAAAACTTAGCGGAGGGTTTGATGCCCAAAGCGCGCTCTCAACTTGGAAGCTCAGATTATAATCCTTCACTAGCTGAGGGAACGCAGCACTGAGTGAAGTGAAACATGTCATTTTTAGGTGTACAACCCCTTAATAAGCTTAGAGTTGGCTTCACTTCAGGGCTCATCTGTAGTGTACAATATGCAGGATGCCTGAAGAAAACATTCATTACAGAAAACAAACACAACACCATGAGACATCAACTGCCATCTTTATTGATGGGTCCAAAGCAAATGACTGTACATTTACAGCAAAGTGAAATTTCACAGTAAACATTAAACTTGGTTCTTTTTTTAAAAAATTACAGGACATTAAGATGTATAAAAGGTCATTGAATTTCTGTGCTATTGAACTACAATCTGAGTGCCAACAAAAATACACTAGCCTTTTAAAATCTATACTGTACATTACTAGTTATTGCAGTCAGTAACTTGGAGCCAAATTGGGCTGGAGTGAGATGTCCATAATAACCCAGGTCGATGCCAGCCACAATGGCACACCGTTGGGCGGATACAGAAACAGACACAGCTCCTGCTCAACAATGACACCAGGATGCTTAGGATCAGCTATCATCTCATTTTACACAAGTAATGACACAAAGGGCTTTAATACCGTATAGCTTTGAAATAAAAATTGGTCCAGTATCTGTGTCAAATTTAAGGATGATGAAAAGGTTCAGCTACAACGCACCCTTTCTGCCACTCAAGTGAAAAGAATCATTCCAGTTCTACAAGACACCTGGTCCCTCTCAGTACTCAGACAAGAGAGTCCATTATATGCAAAAAGCTCCAGCCAGACCAACCCCCATATTAAAAAAATGCATATACAGGAAACTCTTTTATCCGGCACCGACGGGACCGGCGTGGTGCCGGTTTATCAAAAAGTCTGGATTACAGAGAGTTATAGTTAAAAGGTACGAGAGCTCCGTACACAGCAACAAATCCAGGCTTCCCTGTTGCTTAGCAACAGCTGCAAGAACCCCGGCCACAGACCAAGCGTCCCTGTTGCTTAGCAACAAGTGCAGGAGCCCCCGATTACACAGCCAAGAATCAAGAAACGGCCACTAATATGAAGAAAAACTTAACTGAACCTACTCCTGAATTTTGCCGGTTAACCGAGATTTCCGGTTGTTTGGGTGCCGGTGAATCGAGAGTTTCCTGTAATCCACTTGCATACACTATGATAAATGATTTGGGACGCAAGGAAGTAGCCTCTACTATCCTCTATAGTGTTATTACTTTACAAGGTACAGTAAACCTTTAACACAGCTATAACAGGCATATTACAAGTTTTTTAATTCACGTGCTATAGGTAGTGTTGAGGCTGCACAATGAACTCATTATATATGTGCAGAGGACCGGTGGAGGAGAGGAATTTTTTTTCTTTTTAGCATTTTGGAAAAAAAACCTTGCCAATTTTCTCTCAACTAGAAGTAGCCAATAATTCAAACAAGTATTTTCTTCCCACTTTCACAAATGAAGGATTGGCTGTAGGGTCTTTCTGGATGGACGAGTTACGATGGGCCGAATGGCTTCCTTCATTCACAATTATTGTGTGAAACAAAGATTTCTAAATCAGCAGGGGTCAGCCCAGAGGCAGGAAGATCACAAAAAGGAACGCATCAGATCTAGTTTTTTTTTTTTTATAAATAGCATCGTGACTCAGAGTTTTGCCATTAGATTGGAATTTACCTTTGAACCACGTCAACCCGAACCCCGTGATCAGCCTTCACCATCATCACAGTGAAAGACAAAGCAAGGAGGAAGCTGCCAGAATGCTCATGTAGAATCAGACCAGATCCTCTGCAGGTACAAGGCCCCAATATCACAGAATACTGGTCTATAGACATGTGGAAGCCCAGAGAATGTGAAAGCAAACTGTTGGCTTGCTATCCTGTTGTGATACTAACTTTCTGGCAATCTAATTTATCAATCATTAATCAGGGATGCAATTGGAGCTTAATTAAAGATACCTCGATAATATCACAATTTTTGGCCACAAATTAACAAGCTTGTATAAATAGCACAGTAGTGAAGTCAAAGTTTCTTTAAAAAAAGTAAAAATATTGGAATACCATTAATAAACCATACAAGGTCTTACCTAACCAAGAGACTGGATTAGTGATCAACTTTTGGGGTGACATTTCACTGAAAAAAGTCAACACGAGCAGAAAAATGGGAAATCCCTTTCAGTGACCGGAGGAATTTCACCCCAGTCTCCCCTCTCCACGCACCTCAATTACTCCGGTATCTTCAACTTAATGCGCTTAGTGTCCAGTACTGGAAAAATCACAGTCATGATAATGGTCATAAGCCAACAGCAAATGGCTTAACAATAAATCGTAAGCAAGCTACATACAGTATTGCAACAGTATATTCCCAGGATAAGTAAGACGGTTAACGGCATTCTGCAACAGTATCATTTTTGATTACTGCTGAATACTGAAAAACACAATAACCTATTGGTTAAAATATATGTTAATGACAACAGTTCAAGGCTACGCTTGGGCCAGGAGTTCAAATGGACTGACGAGACAAAAAAAGAAAACCTGCACGTCAGCATCTTGAGTCATTCATGCTGCAACTGAATCTATACTAGGTAGATTAAAACAAACTATGCAACTTGACAAAACAGTGGGAATTAATGCAGAGTTTTATTCTGAAAAATGCTTTCGGAAACTGCTACACCTCAAACTTTAATCAGCTCTCAGTCCCATGTTCCAGCAAACGGCGCTGGAGTGGTCACTATAATGACGTTAAAACACTTATACAAAATACTTTTTTTTTAATATAAGAAACCGTAACATGCTAAAAATGATCGAGCTGTGCTAGTGAAAATGTTGGGTGTGCGCTAGGTAGTGAAAACATGAATGGGAGGAGTCGACTTGTGCGGATGTGTGTGTGTGTTTCCACAATGGGATGAATGGGAAGGAATTTGATATACTGGAATTCTACGCTCAACTTAGAATTCTGCTAGTTTATCTGGAATTAATTTTTTTTAAATGATTGTCATGCTGCTAAAGAGTCAGACTGACATCTACATACATATTGCTAAATTGGGAAGCCTGTTTTTTTTTAGTAAAGTAGGTCTGTTTTTACTCAGTTAGAATCTTGGCAGTATTATTCGTGTGTTGGGGTAGGCATCCCTCAGTAGTTTATTAGTGCTGTCTGAGTAGAACATACCCTTCTGCCAGTTTCATCAAAACAAGTGCGGAAGACAGCTTTTTGTCTCAGCTGCTGGCAGGAGACTATTCCTGGGCTACAGCAGGCGCAGGGTCCGAGACTTTACTCCACTGAGAGTGAAAAGGTGCTGTAATGCTTTCGGTTGTAGTCGAGGGGCTGGGGCAGAACGGTGGCACTGAGGAGAAGGCTGGAAGCACAGGAGCCGCGGCAGGATCAGCAGGAGGGAGGTTGGAGAAGGCCAGGTGCGACACTGGACTGGTGGTCGACAAGTGTGAACCTGGAAAGGAAGAGTCCAAGTTAAAAATCAGAACAGAATTAAGGCTAAAGCCTAAATACAGAGAATGAATATCCAACATGGAGCAGATGATGTACAGGAAACACTTTTTTATCCGGGACAGACGTGGTGCCAGTTCATCAAAAATTCCGGATAACCGAAAGCTATAGTAAAAGATGAGAGCCGAAAGCTCCGTATAAAGCAACAAACCCTGTTGCTTAGCAACAGGTTCAGAACAATGGCCACAAGTTCCAAGCGTCTCTGTAGCTTAGCAACAGCTGCAGCCACACCCAATTGCACAGCAACAGATCGAGGAAGGCAAGTAATAAAACTTACCTGAACCTACTCCTGAATTTTGCCGGTTAACCGAGATTTCCGGTTATTTAGGTGCCAGTAAATCGAAAGTTTCCTGTAGTTTGCCCCACAACTAGCACATCTGAAATTCTTCTGCTATTTTAGCATAGGAATTAACCAATTCACAGGGATTAACCCCTTCTGTCAGACTGGAGGCTGTAATATTTACATCGAATATACAGCAGAGAAACAGGCCATTCGGCCCAACCAGTCCATGCCGGTGTTTGTGTTCCGCTCTTAATACTTCTGGATTAAGTCTTTTTACATTTTTTTGGCTAGGAAAAATATAACATTTCATTCTGTTGGCTGCATCCTGCAAGGAATCTTCTTGCCTTTGTTTGGGGGAAGTACTGCCAAATGCACAAAACACTGACTGAAGTTCCTACTGCATGCACGGATTATAGCATCTTTAACATAGAAAAATGCCCCAAAGCACTTCACAGAGGGTTAATCAAATAATGGGCACAGCCAAGGAAGGAGACCTAAAGCGAGGGAGGGAAGGGCGACCATTACTGAAGATGATCTGGCTGTGATTGGATAGGCAAGGCTGGAACCAAGTGAAGACAATCTCACTGAGCTGAGCAATGGAGCAGAGTCATTAGAGGAGGATAGGGTGGTCGACCGTGACCTCGCCGCAGCCTTTGATGAGGATGGACAATGCACTGCGGTCAAGGTCACTGAGAATGTCATTTGTGACTTTGGTTAGGGCAGTCTTGGTGCGGTGGTAAGGGCATAAACCTGATTGGAGAAATTCAAACAGAGCTGCAGGAGACAGGCACGGATTTGCGAAGCAACACATTCAAGGAGTTGAGAGGAAGGGAAAATTGAGGACAGGACAGTAGCCCGCAAGAACAGGGGGAGAGGGCGATGACAGTAGCTTACGAAAGGGAGCAAACCAGAATAAAGAATCATCAAAAAGACTCCGTTTAAAGGACTTCCAGAATTTGAACACTCATTTTGATTTCAGAAACAGTTTAAACTAAAAAGGTGCACGTCCAGGCCTGCATGACTGTTTATTTTGGTTTGGTCTTTAATTCTCGCAATAAATTGAATTTGCTGTTTCAGCCTGAACCATATGGTCTGACATTTGCCCAGAGAGAGCAGGATTGGGCATCCTATACAACTTCTGGTACACGAGTACAGTTACCCAAGACATGCTACGGCTTATAAGAGAATGCCTATAGAACCCGCAATTTCCTGTGAACATGAGTAAAGGTGGTCAGGAGGTGCCCTGAATCAATCGCAACAGCCTTGCTAAAATCGCAGGGAGGGGAATTTCAGGTCAATATATTATTAAGCTCTTGTACCCATCGTACCACAACGCAAGTTCAAGGTCAAAGTGAAATCTGTGCTGTGACGGCAGGATTACTGCCTCTAGGAGAGAGATATCACACCATAAAGCCAAACGGACAAGCATTATTCAAAAAGGTGCATTAACAGCCAGCAGCACGTAGTCTTTCAGAGCTGGCTTAGAAGAAGTGCGCAAAGTGCAACTGCATCTCGAGGAAAAGTGAATAAAGTAATGCCTGCTGAAAGCACAAAATATTCATTTTAATCAGTGCTGCAGCTAGGAGAGTGCTTTGACTCGATATTCAGGACTCTATTTCAATAGGATGAATATAATAGACAACTAGCTCAGTACAATAGAAGACCTTTTGTAGAATAAAAGGCATTAATTGCTGGTAGGTTTAAACTGTTTCTTGCATCGCAAACTGGGAGGCAATCAAGTGTACATAAACTGTGTGAGCGCGCTCTCGGGAACATGTGTGTGTTCATCATAATCTTAGAGCGAGGACATTTCCAGAGCGGCCAAAACAGCTGATCATCTGGCACGGAATGAAAGCGACAGGCAACACCATCACCTCTCGGCAAGAGTGCAGCAGGCTTTTGATTCCCCCTTCCCTGCTCTCTCCCTCCATTTGTACCTGCCTCAGCAATACAAAAAGGAACGCAGGTCCCAATTGGAGGAGGGAAAGGCAGCGCCGCTGGGAATGGAAGGTGAATGAAAGCCTGCTGCACTTCCGCCGAGAGAGCTGGCAGAGTTATCTGTGGGTTTCAATCCCCGCCGCCAGATTAGTTCTTTCAGCAGGTTATTTGGAGAGATTTGGTTTTAAGTCATGGGCTGTTTCCTGGGCCAGTTGAAGTTGAGAAGCGGACCACGTTTGGCCCACAGGCCAGGGGTTGAACAGCTCAATTATAGCACTGTTAGATGCAGAGTAAAGCTCCCTCTGCATCATGCTCAAACATAGCTTCAGAATAAGTGCCCCATACTGCAGCAGTGTGACATTTCCCCACAGCAGTCACCTTGTGGCCCCTCGGAGAAAGTGACCAAGGTAAAAGGCAACTTTATAAAATAGAACTCTCTCCCTAATCCAACTTTTACCTCGGTCAGCCCCAATGACCAGCAAAAATTCTACATCAAAAATTGCAGTCAACAACAGGTGACCAGTCCAATTAAAAGGGAATGTGCAAGTGGTTTGATCACACTTAATATGGAATGATGGGTAGGCCAATTAAGCACGAACAAAATGGTCTTCTCGTGCACACTCGTTTCACGTTTGCACATGCTGCAAGCGGACCAATTTACAACAACACTACATCCTTATAGAACAATGCAGTGTCGGAAAAACAGATTAAAATTTTTTTTTGCCAGTACGCTTTTTAAATATCACAATTACTGGGCATCCACCCCCCAAAACCAGAATGGTCGGTTCAAAATGGTTCATGATGGGTGATCACCGCAGGAAAGGGATGAAGTAATCCGCTCTGACTGGGCTAGACTCGAGACACCAATGACTCTAAAATAAAATATCCCCCCCCCCCCCCCCACTCCAAAAATCACAACACACACAGCAATACACAAATACATATTTACCTGTGGACGTGGCAATGGGATTCCCTCCCAATCCTGGTAGTGTCCCCACAGCAAGGTTGGGAAAAGCCACATTTAAGTTTGGAAAATTCGGTAGGTTGGTAAACGCAGGTGGTGCCGTTATCAGACCTAAAGACGACAAAACAGTCGGCAGAGGGAAAGGCTCAAATTTGCGACATTTGCACAACCTGGACTCAACAGTGACGATTCCAACAGATTTGCATTCCAGTCACTCCACATGGCCATACTGGAAGGGCAGCTTCACTCTCCTACTGGTGAAACCCCCCTCCCGCATAATCATGTGGAGCGGTTTTACTAACAGGAGGGAGACAAGCGGAAAAACCATGGCGGCACAACAGCATGGCTGCCGCCCAGTCACCATTCAAGAAGTTTACAGAGGAGTAAAAAGGAGAAATTATTATTTTTTAATAAAAATTGCACACACCCCAAAGTACTACAGGCGTATTTGCATGGTGGTTGAAGGCAAACTAAGGCTCGTGCTGGACGGCAGCTCGGCTTCCAAAAACTGCAAACGTTTTCATTGCAAGATCCAGGGTGCAGAGAATTGGGTGCACAGAGCTCCGCACCCAACTCTCCAACCCGCTCTCGCGTCCTGCGCGGCTCCATATTGGAGCGCAACCTTGCAATATTGGTCCGATCATCAGAGGTCCATCACTGCCTGCGAAACCACAATGGGAATTTGGCTCAAGGGAGGAGGAGGAGGAGGAGGAGGAGGAGCAGGGCAGTTGATTGAAATTGAAGTAGAAATACACAACAAACATACTTTTTATACATTTATAGTAGGAATCGCAGCACAAGCTGGAACAGTGATGTGCGGTTCCTGCGGGACGCGGGATTTTGAGTGGCAGATGTTAACTCGGACAAACATCTGTGGGAAGTTTCTTCAAGTGAGATTACTTGACTTAAGAGCTCAGAACTTGATATAGATTCGGAGGCAATCCAACACATCAGGGAGGGAGAGAGGTTTCAAAAGCAAGAGTTTCAGCAGGTAGTCATCCCACAGGGATAGGGAGGTGGCAGTGGCCCAGGAAGGAGGGGTGACCATCCACAGGTCACGGAAAGTGACGAGGGTCAGGCTGGAGCAGGAATACCCAGATAAAACTCTCTTTTATGATAAGTTTGAGGCATTGGCTTCCTGTGGGAGAATGAGGACCACTGGGCAGGAACATCAAACGAATTACAAAAAACAGGAACAACAACAGAAAATGCTGGAAACACTCAGCAGGCCAGGCAGCATCTGTGGAGAGAGAAACAGAGTTAACGGTTCAGGTCGGAGACCCTTCTGTTCTGACTAGTTCTGAAGACGGGTCCCAGACCTGAAACGTTAACTCTGTTTCTCTCTCCACGGATGCTGCCTGGCCTGCTGAGTGTTTCCAGCATTTTCTGTTGTTATTTCAGATTTCCAGCATCCGCAGTATTTTGCTATTGTACAAAAAACAGGAGACGGCTCAAGGTGGGTTGGGGGGGGGGGGGGGGGGGGGGCGCGGGAGGGAAAGAGATTAGCGATTCTGTTAGGAATGCACTAGTAATAGGAGACTCAATAGAGGGCTGGACACGATCTTCTACAGTCCAAAGTCCCGGATATTTTGTTGCCTCCCAGAGTCTACGGCCAGGGGGATTCTGGAAAGACTGGAAAAGATTATGGAAGGGGAGGAAAGCAGCAAGTTATCATGGTCCATGTGTAAGCCAAAGTAACAGGATAAGAGGAGGGGGCACCGGAGGAATATAAATTATAATAAATATATATACCAGAGTTAGCGATTGAGGCAGAGACCGTGTCAACATTTAAGAATAGGTTAGATAGGGGGTTGAAAGAAAGGGAAATAAAGTGATATGGGAACAGGGTGGACACATGGGATTAGGATGCTCATGTAGAAGATAAACAGCAACACGGATTGGTTGAGCCAAATAGCCTGTTGCTGTACTGCGATTGCTATGTAATTCTTTTTTATGGGGATTAAAAAATCCATGGAAAAGAAAAAAGAGCGGCGTGTAAAACGGGCTGCCAATTCGATAGCGCCTGGTCTGCGCTACCTCCCAGGATGCATTTCTACTCCCTGTATCTCAGCAAGAGTGAGCCCCTTC
This sequence comes from Somniosus microcephalus, assembly GCF_052327205.1. Lineage (NCBI taxonomy): Eukaryota > Metazoa > Chordata > Chondrichthyes > Squaliformes > Somniosidae > Somniosus > Somniosus microcephalus. The sequence continues at coordinate 2,994,670 of NC_141019.1, forward strand.
AGGAAAGAGCAAACAAAGCAAGAAAGACAGATGTGATGTTAACTTGAGGGGCAGGGGACTTCCTTTGATGCAGTGACATTTGGGGAATCTACAGAAAGAGTCTCCCCGTGTGGGAAGGACGAAGGTTTAAGGCAAGTGGCTGACAAACGACTGGGCGATCAACCACCAGCAAAAGGTATCAAACCAAGTTATTTTACTTTTATATTTTTTTGTAAAAACGCAGTTTACTGGAGCATGTACAGAATATACTGTATAACTAATAAACACCAATGTATTATTCACATGGAGGGAGTGGCTGCACTACAAAATCTATTCAAAGCCTACATGAACCATTGTCCTGGGCATACCTGGCACAGTACTGGTGATGGCCGCATTGGCTAATGACACAGTGAAGGGTTCGTTCAAAGGGGAAGGGAACAATGGAACACCCACAGAACCTGAAAATAAGAGAGCGTTAGAATTTACTGAAAGCATCTTGGAAAAAGCAGACATATAATAATATTACAGCATTTAATAGATTCATCTCTGCACAGTGCAAATAAAACCATTTTTCAATATTTCATTCCTCCCCTTTGGGATTTGACACTGAACTTTCCACCTGTGCTCCATACTATTTCCTAGCAAAGAAAGCGAGAAGTCAAACTACCCCTGCTCTCTGCCGTTATACCGATTGATTTAGTAATGGTGACAGACACGGGATGGAAAAAATTAGGCAAAACACAACATCAGTAAATAAGAGTTGGTGTAGGGTACTTCAGCAATCCCATCACTTGAACTGTACATATAAATTCAGCTTTCTCAGGTCACACCCAGACTGAGCCAGTCCTGTGAGCTGTATCAACAACTTGCATTTGTACGGCACCTTAAAACTTCATAAAACTTCCCAAGCAGCAGTACAAGATTTAGGAGAGCTGGCTGGAGGGGTGGTCGAAGAGACAGGAGGCAGTCAAAGGCTGGGAGGTAGATAGCAAGGCAGAGGCTTGGGGAGGGAGTTCCAGGCATAAGACAGACAGCTGAAAGCCGAGTTACTGAGTGAAGAGCACCAGAAGGACTGCACAGGAGGCTAGAGCAAGAGGACCATGGCGCACAAACTGGGACACAGCACTGGAAAAGGCTGCAGAGATAGGGTAGGGTGAGGCCATGGAGGAATTTGTAAATGGGGACAAAGGATTTTGAATTCAACCCATTGCAAGGCAGGGAGCCAATGGAGTTCACCACAAGCAGAGGAGGTGGGCGAGCAAGATTTACTGTGGGACAATGCAGGCTTGGAGAAGTTGAAATGTGTGTAGTGTGGAGATCAAGGGCATTGGAAAAGTTTAAGCCGTGAGGCAATGAAAGCATAGATACGGGTTTCGGTGGCAGTGAGGGAAGAGGTACGGGCGATGGTACAGAGGTGGAGATATGTGGTCTTAATAATGGATAGGATATGGGATTTGAGACTCAGCTCAGGGTTGAGCAAGTGTACTGAATTCTGGTGGAAGCCAATCTGGCTTGATGTCAAATAAGCAGTCTGATAAGAAAGGCAACTGTATAATTGAGAGTGTTAGCATAGAGATAAGAGCTGGGCAATTAAAAATGACCCCAGTCCATATAAATCTACATAAAGTATACAATATGGATATTAAGTTATAATTCTTTGAAACCATTTTTGAAAGGGACACTAGTGAAAACAGTTGTCAATACCCCACATCACCTAAGAAAGAACAACCACTATTGTAATTTCAGGAGGAAGGCATCGCTGAGTGTTCTTACATCGCTAAGACTTGCAGATTGCCCTGGTAACGGCAGCAATACCAAAATGAAGCAACTGATGGGACACAGCCTAGCCTTTTTCTATAGTCACTGGGATGCCCCAAGACCCTTATTTTAATATGACATGGAAGCCAAAGCAAACTATGATTCAACTTCCATTTGCCAGTATAACTTTTTTTTATTGAAGCCCACCGTTCCTTTTTGTTAAAAGTATCGATTGCCAAATATCGCCCATTTCGGTCACGAAACTGCAGCTGTGGCTGAAGCAGTCAGTAGCAGCGGAGAACCTGGAGTCCACCAACCCGACCAGACCCAACTCCTGCCAGTACTAGAACTGGAGCAACTTGAGTAATGAGTCACTGGGCATTTGGCACTTGAGTGCGATAAACAGTAGAAGTGCAATTCTCACATCATAAATGCCACTCAAATATAAAAAGGACTAAACTGAGCAGAGTGGCAGCACTGCTGATCCACATTTTCACAAACCTTGCGAGCTGCAGTAACATTAGGTGCCTTCTGTATGGCTCACTAAATGCACAGAGCCGATTCTATGTGCCTGCATGGGTTTATTTTTTCCCAATTGAGAAGATACTAGGTCAAGGACTGAGGCTCATAATGCAGGATAGCACCAAGGTCAAAAAGAATGCTAGAATGTGGCAAGTCAGGAAACCTATAGATTGGAGGAGGAAGGAAAGACAGAGGTGTGGAAATATAGAAAAAAGGGGCAACTATAGATTGCAAGGCTTGCTGGGATAATGGGGCAGAAATTCGGGTCGGTGGCTTGCCGCGCGTGCAAGCCCCCGATCTGCACTTACCCGACGCGCCTGCCGTTCACCTCCAGGGACGCCTGGAATTCCTTTTTGAAAGAGAAGAATCCCGGGCAGCGTCTGACGTCATGCCGCCCAGGAGTGCAGCCAGCGCGAAGCCTGGAGCGCGCTGTGCAACTGAGACACGCCCCTTGAGGTCTCAGTTTAATAGGACACGCCCCCAATGTTTCTCACAAGCTGCTAAGCATTTTTACATGGCGAGCAGCATTTTAAATAGGTTTTTGGTATTTTTATGAAGCTTTTGGTAACTTTTATAAACTTTTAAAAACGTTTACATTATTTTGAAGAATCTGAAGTAGTTTTAAACAGAATTAAAGCAATTTAAAGACTTTTAAAAGCCCTGAAAGAATTTTTTTCATTCCATTTATTTATTTAGCAACGTCGTCGTCATACGTGTCTTCACACTGTTCCCTTTGGGGAACTGTATGAAGTGGTGGAAGGATTTATGGCCGTGATTAACGCTCCTTCCGTGACCGTAACCATCTTTGTACCAGCCATTAGGGTGGTTAGTCCTATGGCGGGAGGGTTTACGGGCTCCCACAAGCTATACGAGGAGGGGGGGCCACCCACACCCACGGACGCAAATATCCCACTGGATGTCAACCCAGAATTTAGAGCCGGAGCTCCGACTCCACTTGCCGGGACTGTCTGGAGCGGGGTTCGAAACCCTGCCCTGTCTGGCCCAGCGGCGGGGATCCTACCGCTACGCCAAAGGCCCACTCCGATTAGCAACGTGAAATGGCTGGAATGAGCACAATTCACGGCATTAAAAGAACTCACAATTGAACTGATGATGACCTCAGCAATCTCCTCAACGAGGTGGAGGCGCAGCGCCTGCTCATCATTGGTAATGAGAAGTCCAAGGCGCCGCAAAAAGGACAGATGATAGCTTGGTCTTTCAAGTGGCAGCATAGGGCTCCAGTCACGGGGAGGGAAAAGGCGCAGGAAACGTATGGGTGTCATCTTTTGCGCGGAGTGGGCCTTTTGCGTAGCGGTAAGCATCCCCGCCGCTGGGCCAGAAGGAGTAGGGTTTCGAACCCCGCTCCAGACAGTCCCGGCAAGTGGAGTCGGAGCTCCAACTATAAATTCTGGGTGGACCTCCAGCGGGATACTTGTGTCCGCGGGTGTGGGTGGCCCCCCCCCCCACTCAGATGTGTTGTGGGAGCCCGTAAAACCCTCACGCCATAGGACTAACCACCCTAATGGCTAGTATATGAAGATGGTTATGGTCACGGAAGGAGCGTTAACGTGGCCAGAAATCCTTCCACCACTTCATACAGTTCCCGAAAGGGAACAGTGTGAGGATACGTACGACGATGACCTCTTGCGCAATGCACCTCCTTGGACCCTCAGTCGCAGATGCGAGGGGGCAAATCGTGCAATTGTTAAATTTTTCATTTTATTGACATGTAAAATGTTGGCCCAGTAATTCCATTTTATATTTCCAATATAAATTGCTATGTCCATATTTATCATGGAAACTGCTTATGTAAGCTCGTCACACTGTAATTACAGAATCCTGCCAGTAGCGGCACTGCATTGACTCCACTGTTGAGTGAAGGATGCAATTACAGCCCGACAAGGTTAATGTAGGCAGTTTCCATTATAAATTCTGAATAAAAGTCGAATGCAAAGAGTAGACAGGGAGTGCATGCAGATGCAAGATTTATATTATAAACATTAAGAGCTGTTGAAGTTGAAAAGAAGTGCGCAGTGTGAAAGAGAAAACCAAGCCTCTTGGAGACAGCTTTGACAACTGAGCAGACGTGGGAATGACATTTGTGATCTGATCAGACAGAGTCAAAGAACGCTGAATGGAGTCAAAAGTAAGAGGTGGGAGCTGTCAATTGGACCAGAGAGACAACATGAAGAAACAGACTTTGAGGAATTAAGAAGCGGACTTTCGAGGAATGAAAAGAAACAAGATTTTGACTGCTCTACTGAAGGAAGAGATTTATTTTAAAAAGTGAGTCAGACATTGCAATGCAAGAGGACTGAAATTCAGGAGCACCAAAGGCGGGCGATCTGGAGGAAGCTGATCAATGTGGAGTCGAATCATCAGCAAAGGAATAGGGTTGAATGACGAATGGAGGAGCAGCAAAGTGGGAAAGAGAACAACTGCAACAAGACAATTTTATCTTTTATTACATGCAAGACAAATGCTCCAAGATCAGGAGAATTACTTACCAGGCTGCTGAATGACCATTTGAATATTTTTTTTTAATGCTTTTTTAAAACATTTATTAATTCACAGAATGTGGGCGTCACTGGCAAGGCCAGCATTTATTGCCCATCCCTAGTTGCCCTCGAGAAGGTGGTGGTGAGCCGCCTTCTTGAACCGCTGCAGTCCGTGTGGTGAAGGTACTCCCACAGTGCTGTTAGGGAGGGAGTTCCAGGATTTTGACCCAGCAACAATTAATTACATTTTAAAAACGGTTCTCAACCCAGAACATAAAATTGAAAGTCTGAGAGATAACCGGGGAAAACTCAACCTGAAGCAGTGTTTTAATTTAAAAGGAGACACGGTAATGATAAAAATATTCACGTGTCATCAATACACTTCGGAATTAGTCGCCAGCTGTCCTCGACAAATGCAACGCTTCGCTGCATGAGATTACATTGAAGAATGATCACAGCGCTAATACTGAAATATAACTGATATTTTGTTCGTGTCTGAGATTAAGATTTTCAGTAAAAGTGAAATATTACCTTTCTGAATTAAGCATTAGTCATCTGAAGCTTTGTCATTAACTTCCTGCTGGAAGGTTACAATAACTACACTACATATTAACTAATACCCCATCATATAAGTGAAAAGAATAGACATTCTTAAAAGTACTGTAGTGTAACTGGAAGGGCAGCACAGAGGTCATGGGTCTCCGTTTCAAGAGCTACTTCTCTGGGACACGAACAGGAAGGCAAAAGTGCCTACGAGTGTTCCATGCTGCAGCACTAGCATCCCTCACTTTGATGGGCACAAAAATTGAGAGCGAGAAAAAAAAATACTTGCGGTCAGAGGCAACCATGTTGTGTTTAAAACCACAGCAAGCGGAGTGCTGAAGTGCGCCCAGTACAGGACCTTCCCCAGCCAGTGGAGGCGGCAGCAGCCTCTGGCAAAGTCACAGCTATGTATGCGCACATGAAGTCGCTCACATATAGATCCAGCACATATGCGCAACCAGCACCCGGGATAGTCAGGGAAGTCCCAACCAGCATTCATCATCAGAATAGGGAGCGGGGGAAGACAGCGGTGCTGGTACAGTAGGTCACAGAGTTAACACGGCAGTATTGTACAATTTTTACTGCTCCTGCAATACTTCTGTATTAACACTCAAACTTTAAAAGCAAAATATACCAGCACGACTGGCTCTTCTGCTCCCAGTCTGGGAGCTCCCCTTCCCCTCCCTGCCCACCCTAGCTCCCAAAGCTGGCGTCGCTGCCCCTGTAACTCGAGGCACGCACTGGCCCGGCCCACCCGCCCCCCCCCCATTCTGCGGCAGACTGGCTGCGATCTGGCGGCTGCTGCTGCTTGCTGGCTGTGAACCGGCGGCTGCAAACTAACGGCTGGCTGGCTGTGCACTTGCGGCTGCTGGCTCGCGGTCCCAGGGCTCTCGTCTGTTCTGCTGCTGGAGGTGCCTGCTCCAGGTTCCTCCGCTCTTCTCCACATCAAGCACTGTAAAGCTTCCAGTTCTTCCAAGCGCCGCTCTCTAAAACCGCTGGCGCAACCAGCACCTGGGACAATCGGGCAATTCCCCACTAATGTTTCCAGATGTTCCAGGCCAATGTTGACCAGCGCTGTCTTCGGAGATTTCCAATTCATTTACTGATTTAGCAGATCTGTTGCAATCCAATTGGATGCCAATGCTGTGGGGGGCAGAGGAGTAGGTTGCACCCTGAGTTTGAAAGAAAATAGCATGAGCTGTGTGGGGATGAGATATACGATCCACTTTGTTGTGAGAGAGTCTGGGCACCGCACCTCAGGAAAGATAGATTGGCCGCGGAGTGGGTGCAGCACTGAACAATACCGGGGCTAAAAGGGTTCAATTATGAGGACAGGCTGCATAGACTAGGCTTGTTAAGGGGTGATCTAATCGAGGTGTTTAAGATGATGAAAGGATTCGACAAGGTAGATAGAGAGAAACTATTTCCTCTGGTGGGGGGAGTCCAGAACAAGGGGGCATAACCTTAAAATCAGAGCCAGGCCATTCAGGGGTGATGTCAGGAAGCACTTCTTCACACAAAGGGTAGCGGAAATCTGGAACTCTCCCCCCCAAAAAGCTGTTGAGGCTGGGGGTCAATTGAAAATTTCAAAACTGAGATTGATAGATTTTTGTTAGGCAAGGGTATTAAGGGTTACGGAACCCGGGGGGTAAATAGAGTTAAGATACAGATCAGCCATAATCTAATCAAATGGCAGAACAGGCTGAATGGCCTACTCCTGTTCCTATGCCTATGCCCATCCCTAGTTGCCTTGAGAAGGTGGTAGTGAGCCCTCTTGAACTGCTGCAGTCCATGTGACGGTGCTCCCACAGTGCTGCTAGGTAAAGAGTGCCAGGATTTTTACCCAGCGATGATGAAAGAATGGAGATATATGCCCAAGTCAGGATGCTGTGTGACTTGGAGGTGGTGGTGTTCCCATGTACCTGCTGCCCTTGTCCTTCTAGGTGGTAGAGGTCATGGGCTTGAGAGGTGCTGTTGAAGAAGCCTCAGCGAGTTGCTCCAGTGCATCCTGTAGCCAAGGTGCGCCGGTGGTGGAGGGAGTGCATGAACGGTTAAAGGGCATGTGTCGGTGGAGTAGGATGTCCCTGCCATCATTGTTGGTGGTTGTACCCACGGTCCAGTACTGTATAAATCTGCCTGTAATTTAAAAGGGGGGTGGTTTCTGCAGCACAGGGGCCTAGAGCTGGCACTGCAGAAATCACTTCCTGAAGTAGTTGTGACGTAAATGCACCATTAAAGTAATTCTACCAGTACCTGGTGTGAATGTGCCTGTGACTGAAGGAGATGTTGTTCCCAGCCTGAGATCGCTCAGCTCCTTTGGCAGACCTGAGGGCATGTTACTCATTGCAGGAGCACTTGGAGCTGAAAGAGGAACCTACAAAGAAAAGAAACTTTAGAACTTAACCCTACATGTGTCATCACTAACATGGCAGCATGAAAGGGAGGATAAAAATGGACATTTTGCTTCAGGCAGAATGACTGCCAAGGCTCACTTGTACTCCCCATTGGTTCCTTTGCCTCTTGAAAACAACAATGGGAGCTGCTTCAGTTAATCACCTGACCAGTATGGACTTCACACACAGTATACGCACATGGAGAAAACAGCCAACAGGATGGGTTAGAAGAACCATTACTGCCAGATATCATTTTGATACCGTAGGCAGATCAGGGAAGGACCTCGTTCCACTTGGTCCTCGCATCCATAGTCCATACCTTGGTCCCAATTCCCTGCAAGATTAGGGCCGTTCCTTGGCTGATGCGCAGAGCATCGCATTTTGCGCCTTGGCACCATTTTGAGCGCAGAAAGCTATTGCACATTTCATACATTGTTCCCGATAGGAAGGCGTCCCTCTGCTCTGAAGAGGGCAATCCTCTTTGACTACATGGCCTGGATCAACACCTCAACGGCACCATCCAAAACAGAGCAGTCCTTTTCCTTGTGACCTCCATTCTGCTAGGACATCAAAACTAAATTCACCAGCAGTGCAGCTCCCCTTTCCACAGGCAGTGTGCATTAGTACAGGGAGCTAACCTCGCAAAGTCAAACCACGTCCGCTGTGCTGGCAAAACACATGTACTGCAATCAGCTCCCACTGGAATGAGTCAGCCCTAGTGTAACAGCTCACTAATGGCTCAATTGTTAAAAGGAACATGCTACGCAGTCCTGTAGACCAGAAGGTGCCAAGTTTGATTCTCAATCTCTGCTGAGTTAGTTAATCTCAGCCAGGTTGGCAGTAAGGGCATTACAATTGGCCTCGGCACTCAGGAGCTAAGGAGGGGTTCAGCTGTAATTTCGCCTCTTCACCCTCCCCCCATAGTCAAATAGCCTGCCCACACTCAACTGTCCAGGATTACACAGGAAGAATGGCCACTTGGTCTAGGTACTAGAGTGAATCAATGGCCGTGGGGAAAAATAAAACCTGTAGCCAATTTTAGGAAAAACTCCCCCGACTCCGTAAGGCAATCAAGCAAGCTCCAGGCGACTAGACACAATAATACCAATGCATCAATGTGCTCAGGAACAGAGGACTATACAGGACCGAAGAAAGCCATCTCCATGTAGAAAGAACAGACGTGCATTTATATAGCGCCGTTCACGACCTCAGGACTTTACAGGCACTTTTGAAGTGTAGTCATGGTTAAGTGTTCGGGAACGAAGTAGCCAATTTGCGCACAGCAAGATCCCACAAATAGCAATGTGATAGTGACCAGATAAATCTGTTTTAGTGATGTTGGTTGAGGGATAAATATTAGCCAAGACACTGGCAGAATGCCCCTGCTCTTAATAATGCCATGGGATCTTTTGTGTCCACCCGAGGACCTCAGTTTAGCATCTCATTTGAAAGACAGCACATCTGACAATGTAGCACTCTTTACTCCCTCAGTACTGCACTGAAGTGTCAGCCTGGATCATGTGCTCAACTACCTGAAGTGGGGTATGAACCCACAACCTTCTGACTCAGAGGCGAGGGTGCCATCACTGAGCCAAGGCTAACATCGATAGATCCAACAGGTCGTCTTACTCCACTTTACCTCCGATAAACTTCAATAATCTGGTCTGCCAGGTATTTATACAACACAATCTTAACATTTAAGACTAATCTCCATTTCTGCTGTTTCCCCAGGTAGGTTATTCTATGCTCACCACCCCCTGAAGAAGTTCCAATGTAACTGTGCTCACCTTTTCAAATCTAAGCTTGAAACTATGTCTCCTAGAGGTTGTGTTAATATTGATCATTCAGGAATCCTGGTTATATATTCCCTTTAAGATCTTAAGTATCTCAACAACATCACCTCCAACATCAACAACTTGTATTTATATGGCGCCTTTAACGGAGTAAAACATCCCAAGGCGCTTCACAGGAGCGATTATCAAACAAAACTTGACACCGAGCCACATAAGGAGATATTAGAACAGATGACCAAAAGCTTGGTTTTAAGGAGCCTCTTAAAGGAGGAGGAGAGAGGTGTGTAGAGAGGTGAAGAGGTTAAGGGAGGGAATTCCAGAGCTTGGGGTCTAGGTAGCAGACGGCACGGCCGCCAATGGTGGAGCGATTAAAATCTGGGATTCACAAGAGTCCTTGTACAAGACCTTAGACAGGCCTCACTTGGAATACGGTGTCCAGTTTCAGTCTCCTCACATGGTGGGTGATATTAAGGTTTTGGAAAGGGTGCAGAGGAGGGCCACTGGACTAATTCCCAGTCTAAAGCATCTTTGTTATCAAGATAGGCTAAAAGAGTTGGGACTCTACACTTTAGAGAAGATCTGACTGAGGTTTATAAGATAATGAAGGAATAGATTGTGTTCCAGTTTGTTCTAATTAAATACATTAAAATTGTGACCCCTTGTCCTCTCTAAGTTGTATAAGGCTCGATCTAGGTTAGATGTTGGGAGGTGGTTCTTTTCCCAGAGAATAGTGGGCCTCTGGAACAGGCTGCTGTCTCGTGCGGTGGATGCTGATTCGCTGAATTCCTTCAAGCGAGAGCTGGACCTGTTTATGACTGGGGTGGAGATCACCTCTGACAGAAGATTGGTACTGCAGGGAATTCAGGGCCAAAGTGATCTTCTGGACTAGCTTTGATCACCTAGATGAGTCGGAGAGGAATTTCCCAAATTTATTTTCCCCCAAATTGGCCTGGGTTTTTGCCTCTCCCAGGAGATCACATGGTTTCAGGTGGGGTGGAGGTTGTATGTTGTGATACACAAGGTATCCCAATTGTGTGGGACAGGCTCAATGGACCAGAGGGTCTTTACCTGTCCGTCATTGTTCGTATGTTGGTATATAGAATTGGAGGAGTGCAGAAATCTCAAGAGGGTTGTCGAGCTAGAGGAAGTTACATAGATAGAGAGGGGAGAGGCCATGGAGGGATTTGGAAACAAGAATGAGAATTTTAAAATCGAGGCGTTGCCTGACCAGGAGCCAATGTAGGTCAGCAAGCACAGGGGTGATGGGTGAACAGGACTTGGTGCGAGTTAGGACATGGGCAGCAGAGTTTTGGATGAGGTCAAGTTTATGTAGGGTGGATGATGGGAGGCCAGCCAGGAGAGGGTTGGAATAGTCAAGTCTGGAGGTAACAAAGGCATGGATGAGGATTTCATTAGCAGATGAGCGGAGGCAGGGCAGAGAAGAGCGATGTTACGGAGGTGGAAGTAGGCAGTCTTGGTGATGGAGCAGATATGTGGTCGGAAGCTTATCTTGGGGTCAAATACGACATCAAGATTGTGAACGCTAAGTAGCCACCCGCGCCCCCCCCCCCCCCCTCCACCATCCACCACCCCCCATCCACCCAACAACGTAAATGGGAATAACCTGAATACCCTCAGTCTTTCCTCATTACTCACACACCTAATCTCATTTTAGCTTTGTACAACCCCCAAGCCAGGATGTTCCTCATAATTGTACAGAATACACAAATGAACCAGTGCTTCATTAGTACTATTGTGCGACAGTTTCAGAACATTTTTCACTTAAACTCTGATCCATCTGGTATCATTTCCTATAAACTGTTCTCAAATTTTGTACTCGCATTGTATTCACCCTTTCCAGAGTTGCATGACTTTGCATTTCCCTACATTAAACAACACCTCCCACTGTTTGATCCAATCCCCAGCCCATTCTGACCCTCCCAAGCACTTCTAATGTACCAAACGTTTCACATACAATGAATTACATTGAAGTGCACGGACGCTTATGTCGGGCGAACGCAGCAGCCATTTTGCGCACAGCAAAAATCCCACAAACAGCAACTGGACGGGTGTCTAATTAAACTGCTTTGGTGGTCACGGTTGAGGAGAACTCCCTGCTCTTCTTCAAATGATGTCATGGAATCTTAAACATCCACCTGAACCAAGGCAGGCAAGGCTTTGGTTTAAGTCTCATGTCAAAGCCGAACATGATTAGGAACACAATGCCCGATTACAGAAAAACCCATTTGAAGAATAGTGATGAAATGCCAAGTTGAAAAATTACCATACCGCCAAAAAGTACCCATAAAATTACCACCCCACTTTCTACTTGCTTGGAGGCAGAGAGATTAAACGTCTCAGATACTAGCAGAGGCCCCATCTTGCATAGTGCTTACCATAGGACTCGAAGGCAGGCTGGTTCGGAGAACTGGCGTTATCTTTCTCTCGGTTAGATGCTTATGGATTGGTATCCGGTGCAGGTATCCATAGCCAATCCCACAGCCCAGGCTGGAAGAGAAAAAGGAATATGCAAAGTACTTAAACCACATGCCTCATCAGTTTGCACACACAAGATCACCTGAAATTTTCCGATCTAGAAAGTACAGAGCTTGGGGGGGGGGGGGGGGGGGGGGAAGGGGGGGTAATAACCCAATCTTGCTTGGGCTCGCCAAGCGGAGGGATCTTGGTACGAAAGCAAAGTGGAATGTTTCCATGCTTTGGTCCATGCGCCCAGTATTGAGCATTCCCAAATGATTCAGAACACAGCTTTTTAGATCCAAACTTGCAGTTGGGACCAAACCATGGATGGTTGTGCGCTCTGGACCGGCGGGAAACTAGATTGAAACTGGCCAAACAATTCAGTTGGCACAACTGGAAAAACACCTCCAACTGCCCAGTTCCAGAGGGGAAAGGATCCACAGTGCAACTACATCCCCAGCATATGTTTCACAATGTTGCAGATGCAGAACAGATTTGCATTGACCAACACATATACACAGGGTGGTTATGTTACTGGACTAGTAATCCAGAGTCCTGAACTAATGATCCAGAGACCGGAGTTCAAATCCCCCCCACACAGCAGTTGTTGGCTGCACTCAGGTTATACCGGAATGGAAGGGTACAGGCTGTGCGTCATTAAAAATAAAAGGGCTGAACATGTCGCATCACATGACTTGGGTTTTGAGCATTTTTGGAAGTTGCTGTTTGAGGTAGCCTAAAGGGATGCGTTTAAGAAAAAGAAGTTAGCTGGCAAAAACAAAAACAAAATGTGGATACACGTGAACAAAACTTTCCACAAGAATAGAGCTGCCCATCATTTGTGTCATACCTACATACCGAACTGATACCTCCAATAAATGAATACCGACAGATCTCAGGAAGATCAAACCCTGTTTAATGTTTTGACTAACATCTATAATACAACAAGAGGTTTGGTGCACTGGCATTCTCTGCTGGATCAGGTACCATTCAGCTGAAGGCAACTGCACTGACAAATTATACTGGCGATTTAAAAAGGTAAATCTGACCCTGTCGTACCTGCCCTCTCCACCCCATGCACTGTTAGGCGTGATAATCACCTCCCTACAATTGTCTGTGTCAGTGTTGTACACATAGATCTTTAGCGGTTTTCCGTTGTGAGATTCAATCAAAGAGAACAAGTCTTCAGACTGGAACAGAAAGAAAAAAAAATGGGTAAGTTAGTGGTCCAATTCAAACCCACCCCCCCACACAATCTGTTCATTAACAAAGAGTCGCAATAAATGGCCATCCTTCCCCCTCCCCCCACCCCCCAATACTTTTGCACTCAAAAAGCAACCACTCTGTCTGGGTGAGAAGTACAGGAAATTTTCGATTAACCGGCCCCTAAATAACCGGAACGCTCTATCCACCGGCAAAATTCAGGAGTCGGTTCAGGTAACTTTTTTTACTCTTTTTTTTTACTCCATTTGTTGCTGTGCAAGGGTGTAGCTGAAGCTGTTGCTAAGCTACAGAGACGCTTGCAACTTGTGCCCATTGTTCTGAAGCTGTTGCTAAGCACAGGGTTTGTTGCTTTATACAGAGCTCTCAGCTCCGTATCTTTTACTATAGCGTTCGGTTATCCGGAATTGATGATGAACCGGCACCACGTCGGTCCCGTCCGTGCCAGATACCAGAAAGTTTCCTGTACTCCACATCAATGTTACCTTTAAGCGGCGTGGCTGGGCAGCGCTCCAGGGAACCCGCACAGCCGCCATTCTTTTGAATTGCCCATGCAGCCCCTTAAAAGGACCAAAAAAAAAATTACAGGGAACATTACTCCACGTAGCGCACGGTTTTAAAAAACGGACTTTAACCACTAAGGTCAGTAATGGTTTGACTACCTTGGGGGTTACATGGGTCATTGCCAGACCATGCATGGTATAAGCAGCACAGGTAAATCAGGAGCGGACAAAGCTCAGCTTTCCTAGGTCAGTGCAAGAGATTTTGGGGGGGGGGGGGGGGGGGGGGGAGAGAAGTGGTCATGATCTTTGGTCATTAATTCATTTAATCTGGAAAAATAAATCAAACACAAATGCAAGAAATAACAAGTGTGGCGAACGGAAAGGATACGGAAAGAAAGAAGCCAAAACAAAGAAAAACCAAACGGAGACCCCATGGATTTGTACCCATCACCTCCAGTTTGTCTCTCCCCTCCCTGCTGGGTTGCGATATTATGCATCAGATGTGTAAAATAAGGACATGTGCAACACACAGTTACAGGGATAAGTGTATTTAAATATATGGGTACAAAAGCCCAAGTACATACCAGCACAGTACGTATGCCTCAGAGCAAAAGCCAACAGCCCCTTCATACTGCAGGGTTGCCGCCAATAACTCAAGCCACTCCAGCCAGTGTATATACCCACAGAGCCATCAGGGAGCATTGACTAACTCTAGTTTAGTGGCCCAACAGGCAGAGGCCACAGTAATGAGGAGAAATATTTCACAACTTGACCCTGGTAGAGAGACTTGAATAAGGTGCACTGAGCAACTAGCTCGCAAATCAGAGACTTGCTATAGTTTAATGCTTGCTCAGCAAGGAACGTATTTTTGCATTTCAGTGTCTGCGTACAAGGCTATAGACACTGGATCGCAATCTTAACCGTTAGTGGATTGCTGGTTCACATGTACAAATCCGATCGGCCTCCCCAAGGAGGAAAGGGAAACAATTTGCAGCTACCTCACGGAGGATGGCTTCAGCTCCGATGATGTAGTCTGTGTATGGCCTCAGACCAGCCAGTGCAGCAGGGGAATTGGGCTCCACTTCCTGCAAGAAAAGTCACAATAGATTTAAACACACACACACACCCTCACACAGACAGAGAAAGTGAGCAACTCTTACAAACACTCACCCAAATGATGAAAATATCACAAGAGAATTCACGGTCATTAATTTTTGGAAATTGCCGATTGCTCCCTCTCAGTACCTCACCCAGATAGCTATGCCTCATGTGCAAACATGGCCAGCATCAGCCAGCTAGTTGACAAGAGGCAGGGCACCACAGCTCAGCTCAATCTTGTCCTCTGAGGTTCCACACATGCAAACTTCCCAACAGAAACTGGAATCCTAGCTGATATTGCCCCCTCCCCAGTCCAGCGTCCAATTGTAGCGCCTGTACCTCTGGCCTGGCTGGGTTCAACAGAGGCTAGGGATCAAACTCGGTACCTTCCAGTCTGCATAGCTCGGTGGCTCCTTTCTGCACTACATCATTGTGGGCAGCTATTTTAAGAGGAAAGTGATTCAGCCTCCATGACGAGCCAGTTTTACAGGGAGACGACACTACAGGCCACAATTCCTCAAAAAATGGGATTACCCAGTCGTAACACCCGAGCAGCCACTTAATCACAGACACAGACACAGACGGGGTACTAACATCAATTCCATGCAGAAATGCAGTCACTATTATTCAGGAAAATGTCACCATCTTCAAGAAAGCTGGATAGAATATTCAATTATATAAACATACTTTATATAAAAACAGACACACCTAAAGAAAGAAAGAAATAGACTTGCATTTCTATAGCGCCTTTCACGACCACCAGACGTCTCAAAGCGCTTTACAGCCAATGAAGTACTTTTGGAGTGGAGTCACTGTTGTAATGTGGGAAACGCTATCAATTTTTTAAAACTTTTACTTTGTCTCTTTTTGCTCTCAATCCAATCTTTCCTTCCCTCTCTCTCTGTACCTGATTTGATGTTGAATTCACACACTCGAACTTACACTTCCTCCTCACTCCTTGCGCTGTTTAGTTCACAATCCTTCAGTCTGATTATGGAGCTATACAGTCGCTTGCCCGGTTCATTCAGGCCCCAAATGCCCTATTCCCCTCGCTGCGACGTTAGATGCCCTGCCACAGCAAATTATTATGGCCCAATATGTAAAAGTAGTCATTGCAGTTGTGTTGCTATGACCTCTTTCCAACATCAGGTGGCACTGTGGCCCAAAGAACCCAAGTGAAGCTTGCCAGAGAGCGAGAGAGCGAGAGAGACCCGGTTCTGCTGTCTCCCACAGAACAGGGATTACAGCAACAACTAGACCTACTCGACAAATACTGCCAAAATTGGGCTCTAACAGTAAATCTAAAGAAAACCAACATCATGATTTTTCAGAAAAGACCCAGATGTCAGGAAAACAAATACCAGTTTACCCTCAGTGATACCACTATAGGACACACTATGAGCTACACCTACCTTGGTCTAACTATTACAGCATCAGGGAGCTTCAGCATAGCAGTGAATGCACTAAAAGAAAAAGCCCGAAGAGCCCTATATGCAATAAAAAGAAAATTCTACAACATCCAAATCCCAATCAAAATCTGGCTCAAAATTTTTGACAGCATAATCCTGCCCATTGCACTGTACGGTAGTGAAGTATGGGGCCCGCTAAATCACCAAAGCTACACTAAATGGGAAAAACACACAATAGAAGCCCTACATGCAGAATTCTGCCGAAGCATCCTTCGCACCCAAAGAAAAACGCCAACAAATGCATGCAGAGCCGAACTAGGCAGATACCCACTGATAATAAACATCCAAAAACGAGCACTAAACTTCCTAAATCACCTCAAATCTAGCTCCCCAGACACCCTTCATTTCAAAGCCTTTCAGACCCAAGAGCTAAACCCAGAAAAGAGTCCCCTGAGTCAGCTGCTACTGAAACTAAGTACTCAGCCGGACCCTGACCAGCCCCAGACCAACACAGCCGTCCAAACACCAATCCGAGTGAACCAAATCATTAAACAATGCAAAGAAACCTACCTGGAACATTGGAACAAAATAACCGAAAACCAAAGCAGATTAGAATGTTACCGGG